>NC_085138.1:231726888-231901888 GCF_035046485.1 Aedes albopictus | reverse complement strand
TGAAAATGAGAGCCCAACACTCTACCCCAACACCACAACTATGATGAAGTACAAAATCTGACTTGAACCAATAATGCTTTGCAATTAACTTTATCATAATAAGTGTATGTGCTTTACATGTATGGATTCCAAACTGAGTGCATGTGGTAGTATCCCAAATAATTTCGAGAAAGTCAGGTATATGTAAACTCCACCATACAGCCAAAAAACATCATTTCTCGCTAGAACTACACCGTTTGCTTTTTTTTTCTTTTGGCTTGATTCGAGCAGAAGGGCATACCTTACAAATACCATGCGAAGAGCAACATGTGCTCTAATACCTAAAGTTGTTATTGCTGCGTTATTCTACGAAATGTTATGAGAACATCATAATAACAGTTGAAGGTATTTGAGCAGAGTTTGGTATTGATGTAGTATTTGTTGGTTTAGCAGTGAAAATAAAAGAAGGACTAGATTTGCTATTACTCATGAAGTCATCGAACAAATAGAACATTCAATAACAAGAAATGTTATTAGTTTGTTATTCAATAACTTTGGAATAACAAATACAGCACTTGAAATTTTAGGTATGCATTCATTATTGAAATAACAAGACTTGTTATTTTCTAGGTGTTATTTATACAATATTTTGGTATTAGTTTTTGTTATTTTGCTTCTTATTACCACCTAATGAAGGGTATATCAAGATATGGTAGTATTCAAGATAAATACCTTGATATGTTATTCACTTGTTATTTTCTTCTTCTCGGGATCTATGATTGTTTTTTTTTTGGTGGACTATTCTACTTCATCGGATACTTGATCTCTGCTCTTGACGTTCGGACTATTTCAGCGGAAAGCTGGTTTCGGGGAATCGTGTTTGTGCATGCTGTTTGTTGGGACACTAGGGCCAGTATTTCAATAATATTGGCTTCCGCTCTAGCGCCTTGCTCCGGCCTTCGAAAACTTTGCCATCAAGTACGAATGCATTTGTTCAGCGATAAGTCCAAAGCATTGTACACTACGACCGTCCTCAAATTTTTCGTTGTGCGTTTTACCGAATAAGATGCGATGCGCTGATCAACAGTGTCAACTGTTCCTTTGTTCTTGCTATAGAACTTAATAATGTCGGGCTTGTTCTATTGTGCAGGGTCAACTTTTTGACCGTGATGAATGGCGTTTTAGAATAATTACATTCTTCCCTTTTTTGGAATGTGGGACACAAAGGTTACATCGTGTGTATGGACAAAGAGGAATTAATGTGCTTCTAGTCTGTGACTGTGACTTCGGTCGAGGGTGGTTCAGTAGTTCCTCTTTTTATAATGTCCTCTCCGGTAATTGTGCTGTTTAGCAATTCCTCCAGTCATTGCGGGGCAAAATACTTGTTTTGGGTGGCAACAGCAATCGACGATGTTCGCAGAGTATTCCACACCTCTTTCAATAAGTCGGCACCTCAACAAAGGCATCCGAAGACTTTGCCTCGTGATTGGGTTTCCATGTGGGTGTGGGAGAATCGACTGGCTTTTCTGCTTCGATGATCGATTCCTTCATGCTTGTTGTGGACGTGTCGGCCAGAATCACTTTGAAAGCCGTTTCAGAAGCCTCGTCAGAAAGGTAATCTTCAACGATGATCGACGACAATACCGGTGATAGCGGTGGGCTCGGAGGTGGAAGTGATTCACTGCTTAGTTCTACTGCTTCAAAGCCCAGTAGTTGAAAACCCTGAAAGAACAGAATTACATATGTTATGCATTTTATTTCATTTACTTCTACGCCGTTCATCGGGTTTGTGCTATTAGATGAGATCAACTACCGATTCTTACCTGTTCCTTGATCTTTTGTTGCAGCTAGAAGTTGAAAACCTGTCGGAACGTCACGTACCATTGCAAAAGCAAATATTGAACGACTTGTTAGCAGCTTGTGTAAAAGATTAGCCGATGATCTGGAGATGCTGGAATCAGTTGACAGTTGAACGTTCAAAAACATGGAGAAAAATTTCGAAAAGGCTAACGAGCGAGAAAAATATTGAAAACCTCGACGCTACAATGAAATGAGTGGAACAATTGTTTACAAGTATCCGACTTCCTAAACAAGAAAGCATGCTGAAGAGAATCTGTAAGACTGGATTTCTGGGATTTGTGGTTAACATCCAATATTTTCGAAAAATGTTACGTATGCATGAGAAAACTGATGCTCCAACTTGCAACCTACTGTTTCAGCCAGGACCAATTAGACGTTTTTTGACGCAATCCCTGCTGAAGAAGGGTGTAATAACAACTCCACCGTGGCGCAGCATGATGCAGCGTTTAAGCTATTGATAACACATAATAACATAAAAAGTACAGAAAATACCAATACATAATATGCAAATTACTAAGATTGGAATCCTTGTGTCAGATAATAAGAAGTTTAATGTGGCTTAGTATTATGTTGTACTCTTCAGTTGTACTCTACATAAGATTCAAAACAAATTCAAAAGTGTATTCGAAAGCTTAACTTTCCATAGTATGATAGATAATGAACCTGAAAATAATCATCGAGTTGACTTAATAATAGTTATTTATGCAACGAATTAAGAAAAAAAATGAGCATACGCGTAAAATACAAAATGTTATGTAATAATATTTTCATTATACATAGAACTCATTTTAGTTGCATAACATTCATTGTGTTGCACTGACGTAGTCTTTTCCTCTGTTGCCTTGGTCTCCCGCGTCTCCATTTTAGACGCCATTTAGGTGCTCATTGAAGTGCTGCTTCCACTTTTCAATAACTTCACACCCCTCCTTCAAGAGGTCCCCATCTTTATTATTGCAGACTTCAGCTCACGGTACGAAGCCTTTGCAGGATGCGTTGATCTTCTGATACAACTTCCGTGCTTCTTGAAGACGTCATTCAACACTTCATTTCTTTGCACACCGCATCTTCCAGGCGACGATTCTTCTCCCGAAAGAGGCGGGTCTGCTGTTTCTGCTTCTGTTTGTAACTTCCCATGTTTTGCCGGGTTTCTTGCGGCAGCATTACCGCCCGCGCAGCGTTCTTATCCAAAATCGCTCTGCACTTCCCGTCGAACCATTTGTTCCGTGGACTCTGTTACACGTACTCGACGATGCTCTCGGCTGCGTCGTTAACGGCTGCTTTTACTGTACTCCAGTAGTCCTCTACAGGGGTATGCTGAGGCGACACCCTGTTGCTTCAGTTGCACTACGTTGTATCGCGGTGGTCGCCGGTATCGTACATTGTTGATGACAGAATGTTTTGGGCGCAGTTTGAACATTCCCAGGTAGTGATCAGAGTCGACGTCAGCACCACGATAGGTCTTGCATGTCAATCATATCGAAGCAATGTCATCTATCATTCAGGATGGGGTCGATTTGCGGTTTCGTCTGTTGTGGCTGTGGTAATCTCTAGGTGTAACGATAAGGGAGGCTGTGTTGGAAAAAGGTTCTTTGAATCGCTATGTACTTAGAGGCGGCGAAATCGATGAGTCGTAAGCCGTTTTCGTTCGTCAGTTGAACGTTACAAAAGCCCGTATAAAGTCCTCTTCGTGGTCTATCTTGGTGTTTGGGTTTTTGGACATTTGGGTAGTGTTTGGATTACAGACGCCATACTCAAGAGATTTAGTGTGCAAACCTTTTATTTACATGCCTTCTAACCTTATCCTTCTTTTTTTCTAATCCCTAACTTTTAGCTGCTTTCTTCCAAATCGATTTCCTTATTCTTCGGTATTTACGAATCTCTTCTAAGATGCACTCTTCTCCACCACCGCGGTTCTGTCGGAGACTGCTTCCGAGTTGTTGCGCTTGCCTCTCCTCAAGACCGATCTGAGACATCTGTAACCACGGAGACTTACGGGGCTGCTCCGCAGCCACAGTTGCTCCCAATTACTCCCGGGACAAGCTCAGTAGCATGAGACCCCTCGAGCTGGGTCTCAGGGCCGGCATGCTACTCGGTAATCGGAGGGGCTTCGCGGACAAAGTATGAAAATACAAGAAGATTCACATTCTTAACATTTTATTGGTTCCTGTGGTGTCGTGTGGGTGTTGTTCTGGATTATAAAGTGTAAATTTGTTAAGTGTGGCCTAATCTAATTCGTACCGGTACATACCGCTGCCTTGGGTGGTTGTGGGCAGAACGTTAATGATTAATCATAAATTTAATCATGATTAATGATTAATGATTAAGATTAATCAAAAATCATTAATCATAATCACAAAAAAAACTCATTTAATCATTAATCATTAATCTTAATCACACTGATTCCACAATTTAATCATTAATCACTAATCATAATCATAAGAAAAAACATTAATCAATCATTAATCATTCATCATCGTAAATGATTCACCATGCAAAATATATGATCCTATTTGAATTGGTTCAAATGCTGGTCTAAATAATATAATTTTTGATTCTTTTCTTAAAAATTTCCCAGACAGAGTTACCTTTTACTTTTGGAACTTCAAAAATATTTTAAGCAACAAATATATTTTAATCATTTCTAGTTTTTTGTGATTGATTAATCATGATTATTCATGATTTTTAATCAATGATCCATTTTTAATCATTAATCATAATCATTAATCATCCAAAAAATCAAATTAATCATTAATCATAATCAATAATCACCGAAATTGGAATTTTAATCATCAATGATTAATTATGATTAAATTTTTTGTTAATCATGAACGCTCTGGTTGTGGGTGCGATGGCCGACACAGTGTCTTGGATCCTACTGTGCGGCCGGAACTCTCGCCGGAATGGCGAACGATGGCGGATTTTCGGCCCGGTACTTGGCCGACGGAACCAGCGGGCATTGCTGGGTGGTGTTCGGGTGGCAGGCGTCTTCCTTCTTTGGCGGTATCGGCACGGCCCAGGACGAGACCGGAACGACCGTGCCGAGAAGGGTCCCTCCTTGGCGATTAAGGCCAACGGCCTGAGGGAATCGTCCTGAATGGGACGATGGCGGTTCTTTTGCGATTAGGCTCGGAAGCCATCTTGACTTCCGAGCCGCCCTGTGTTACCGTTTTATATACGGATACGAGGTCCTGAACGGAGGCAGCTCCCTTGCCCAGCCCCTATAAGGGGGGGTAATAATTGTTGCACTGCACTTTTCAACAGTCTTCACACACGGACGCCTGTTTTCTTTCTGGCCTATCTTCAGTTTATGAAGATGGCCGCGCCCATGATCACTCAAAATCTATCAAAGAGGCATAATGTACGCCCATGAGCACTCACATCATCCATTATCACCTAGTAAAGATTTAACGAGTTCCATAATCCCTTTAGCAACGTCGATTACAGTATGAGCAGTGGTACAGCTTCTCGCTAGGGTGTAGCCTGCTGTTATGATTTACATTAAAAACGTGAATTCTCTGAATAAACAAACATTCATACAATCGAAAATCTGAAGACTTGGAACCAACCGGTTACACATCTGAGAAACCGGAATCGCGTTCCCGGTCACTGGGAAATCTCCTCTCCGACTTTGCGCTCGACGCTACAGTCATCGAGCTGTACTGTCGCGATCGTATTTCGTTCTTCTTCTCTGAACAAGACCGACTCGATCCTCACGGCCGAACCAGCACGTTCTAGGCTGTAAAAAAAAAGCCTTCTCTTCGAAAGCTTTTTCGCTCCATGCTCCTTCCGTTCATAAACGGGTTGAAAATCGTAGAAGTCGTTCTGAATAGAACAGGGATCATCAAATCAAAGTACCTAATTACCGTAAAATGGGGTATCATTGATCAGCGTGGTAACATTGATCGGCTTGACCGACCTCATGAAATGTTCAAACAAGCATTTTGCATTGAATCAGTTTCTGCTATCGAATGGTATTTCGTAATCTGCTATTATTTAGCTATTAAATGACATGTAATTCATGAAAATTGATTTTCATAAACATTGAAATAAATCATTTTTTTCATAAATATGTTTCGTAACGCAATGAGATAGAATGTCAAACATTCATGCATGGAATGAATACTAGATACAATATGAGGTTCGAAGTCACTGTATTACTTCAATATGATATCCTAGAGTTGGATTTAATGAACGAAACTTTTATGGAAATGATCTTTTTCAGTAAAATATACGATTTATTAAAAGTAGGCTAACGAATCCTAAAGCCATTGCCTACCTTTAGGGGGCATCCATTTAGTACGTCACACAAATATCGGTAAAAATAGTAATAATAAAAATCTTTTTTTTTTTTTGCTTGGTTTCTAGCTGCACTCTGAATAGAGTTGAAACCTCTACACTAGACCTGAAGATAGAAAAGAGTACGTAATCTTTCAGAAGCAGTTTGCCAGCCGTACGCGGAAAATGATATCCATTAAGACACTGTTGCCTACTGACTCAGAAAGTTACGGTAGAAGGTTGGAAAGTTTTTAATTGGTTAGTCAGTCAGGATTTGCCTATGTAATGTTTATGGTCACACGGTTTGTGTTTGTCTTCTTGTTTGATTTTGTGGTATGGTTCAACTTCTCGTTAAATCAGTTGTCGTATGTTTGTTTTTTTTTCATCGAATCAGTCGAACCCTGTATGTTAAAATATAGTCGATCCTGTGTCAAATTGTTTTCTTGATTTCGCTAATCGTTTTCTACTTCTCTGTGTTCATCTCTTGTGTCCTTAAATTGTCATGTCCAAAA
Source organism: Aedes albopictus (assembly GCF_035046485.1). Lineage (NCBI taxonomy): Eukaryota > Metazoa > Arthropoda > Insecta > Diptera > Culicidae > Aedes > Aedes albopictus. The sequence continues at coordinate 231,895,262 of NC_085138.1, read as the reverse complement.
CCCACAGAAACATGTAACTGAACTTCTGATATTTTTCTGTTGGTGTCATAATACCATCTGAGAGATAAACAAAAATATGTCAAGTTGGTCAGTTGATTGCAATAAAATTTTAAAATAATAAAAAAGATTTCATGTTAACTTTCATCCCGCTACAAATACTATGAAAAATATTCAAATTCGTTCATTTGTCCTATCGGTCCTACCTAGATAAACCATGTCATTTTTTCAAGTGTAGCCCAGAAATGTCAACCTAGTCATACACAAGTAACGTTGTTCAGTTAATAAAAAGCAGTCAGTTTTTGTCCAAAATGTCACGTCGAACGCATTGACGTGACGTTAGCTTCGAATCTATCAGCACAATTAAGTGCTGCAAATCTCCTTCCCACTATTAGTTCTTCGGTCAATTTTAATTGCTTTAAAGAAAATATGACCAACTAACATTGTAAAAATTCGAAAAGGCGACTATGACATCAATAAATTACTAATCAAAATCAACCGAGAAACGTGGGAAATAGAGCCCAAACAACATTTTGAAGTCAGCTGGCTGTAAAAGGTTCCAAAAGCTGTCACAAATCCTATAATGCTTTCATTAGGATTTGTAACGGTTATCAAAACCTTCTCAAATTCAACCGACTTGGAACTATTGCTTGGAAATAGACTCTAATGAGCCCCGGCGGTTCCTCCGTGTTTATCGAGCATGTCTGATGCATATGATCAGCCATACTCCATCTGCATCAGCCGGTTCGTGATGAACCGTTGGAGGCGCATTAAAGTGTTAAAAAGGTGATATGTTTCACTAAAGAACACTACATTACAATAATCAAAATGAAACTCCTTCACTTTAATACCGTCAACCCCTGCGAACTTGGCCAGGGCAGATGTATTTTAGATGATTTCGCGATAAAAAAAATTTGTCGAAAATTTGTGTAGCTAAAATCGATAAGAAATTGTTGCTCAAACGGGTATTGCCAAAATCGGGAAAAAATGTTGCCAAAATCGGGAGTAGACAAAAACGGGTGCTGCCAAAATCGGTAAGAAACTGTATAGCATTTTCATATGTTTAACAAAAATCCATTTAGTGGCACCAGAAATCATATCGTTTACATGGCTTTTAATGTTTGAGCTTCAAAATCTTAAAAACAAGCTGCTATCTTGAATTTTGAGTCGAAATCTTGGGTTTTAGACCGCCATCTTAGATATTCCGGTCGCCGTTTTTGGACTCCGGACGACTTCCCTATACCAAATATACCCTACCCATATTGCATGGTTTTAGGGCCTCAAACTCCATTTAACAGCAGCCATCTTGAATTTGGAGCCACCATCTTGGATTTAAGTCCGCCATCTTGGATATTCTGGCCGTTATTTTGGGACTCCGGACATATTCTCTATAAAAAAATTTCAACCGCCATCTTGGATTTTAGACCACCATCTTGGATATTCTGGTCGCCATCTTGAATATTGGGCCGATATTGGGGATTTTCTGGTCTTCAGTATTAATTTCCGCACAAAATTCGTCAACCATGTTACAAAAATCGGCGCAGCTTGATGTGTCGCATGATGGGGCTTGGTCTAGGGCTTGGTTTAGTTTTATATATGCATGACCAGTTCCACCGGTGCTGGTCCGGATCACAAAATGGTCATAACTCCGGAACGGCTTGACCGATCCTAACCATTTTCAATAGCAAACAATGCGGTAAAATTCCAGTTCGATTCGTGCTAAAACCCGTAAAATCGGTCAATGGGAAGTATCTTAGAAAGTGAGTGACCTTTTTTGTACACAGTCATACATACACACATACAGACATCATCTCAATTCGTCGAACTGAGTTGATTGGTATATGTGACTTGACCCTCCGAGCCTTCTATCGAAAATTCGTTTTTTGAGTGAACATATAGCCTTTCAGTACACTTTGGTGTACGAGAAAGACAAAAATCATCTTTCAAAGAAAAATGAACTTCCAAACACTTCTTATTCATCAATCCACGGATTTTGCAGATGCTCCTCGACTGCAACTACGGGATACGTTTCAGCAGCTTCCAACTTGTCAAGCGACGCTTTTTTCAAATCGACTTCATCTTCATCCATCCATTCCAACTCGTCAGCATCCTTAGCAAGAACTAGAACATCCTGTTTCCGCTTTGCTACCCTTCGTGGGAGAATTTTTCTTACGGCTTGTGTCACTTGGTGAACCTTCTTGTGCGCTTTAAGCATTACCTGGGACGCAAAATAAAGCCCACAAAACGCATAAATTCTGTCCTTCAGTGAATTTTTAATTGACTAACAGTACAGATCATACGGGAGTATCTTAAAGCCAGCCATAGACTTTGGCAGGATTTTCAAAGCGTCGATTGTGTTCAATACTAATACTGATGGAAAACTTTGAACCTGGTCTCTGGTAGCCGCTCTTAGACCCTCAGATGATTGTACTAAGGAAATGGGAGGTAGTAAGAACCTTTTAGAAAGTACCATCTCTAGAGAGCTCCTTAGTTGTGTGCAGCATGACCTGTAAGCAATGATTATTTAAGCAAAACTCTTATTTTTTTTCCATAGAATATTTCTTCTTATCTGTCATCACATTTCGCAATTTGTAGACAATATTGGCTGGTTCGAACATGTACATCAAACCAATTCTGATCGCGAAATTCGAGGGACTCAGGATCTACTTCTGAACAATCTGGGTCGATGTATTCAGCCGTCGTGGGGAAACCGTCAATTGTTAAATCCCCCCAAACTTCAGCCAATGTTTCTCCAGCCAACCTGAAGTTTTTCCTCTCCAATTCCTCATCCGTAGTGCGAAGCTGAGAGCCCAAGTGTGATCCAAAATGGTCATGAGGAATAATTAAACCAGCCAGTTCTTTGATGAGCGGCGCCATTCTCCTTTCGACGCGATTGAAGGCACTTCTCCCGGAAGTATTGGTGGAAATGAAAATTGCGTCCAAATTGTGTTCCAGAAAGTGGTAAACAACAACCTGAATAATTTTCCGATACCGGAGATTTTCATCCGGACCACCGGCAACTATGATGATAACAATATGCTTCACGAGCCCATCGGTTTTCATAATCGAATCGAACTCATCATCAACTCGCAGCATCAGTGTGACTGTATGTGAATAGGCAGTAGATGATGCGTGCTTACCATAGTGGATACCGATATATGTAGGGCCTGGCCTGAGTATCCAACTGCTTCTGCTTGCCCTAATCCGTTGCGTTTAATTTCGATACCTGCTGTAACAGACGGGATAAGTTTGTGACGTTGCAACGTTGTGACGTTACAACGCGTTGTGCCACAACCCAGTCATGGTCTGAGAGAGTGACCTTATTTTCCACATGCATGAACATGGGAGCTTGTTTGTTCACTGCAGTTATCTTGTTATCTTGGCTTAGGGATGCAACTTTATCTGGACCTACTAGTGATGCCATTTGCTCGAGTGATCGGATCGTCGCGGTACAAAACTTCCCATTCGGGTGGTCACTATGCTTAGGGAACGTTTAAAAATTACGTCCAACATTTGGGGGAGGGGGGTCTAGAAAAGTGTGACAGTACGTGTATTGGGTAAGTATAGGAAAAGTGCGTGACAGAGGGGGGAGGGGGTGGGGGGTCTAGAAATCCCGAAAAACGATGGACGTAATATTTGAATCTTCCCTTAGCATTGCTGGCACGAAGCAATTTAACCGGAACAGTTTTGACATGCCTTCTGCCCTCTGATGTATGCAATCGTCGAGGTAGCAGGCGAAGATAAGTTGCTGATCTGCTGAGATGAAATCCCTTTTCATGAAGCACCGATGTGAGTTCATCCAGTGGTTTGACACTTCGGATCGGACGCTCTCATACTGTCGTTTTTCTTGGGCAGCTGAGCCATGCAAAGCGATATCACAGATCGATTTGAGCAAATCCGGTTGTTGTTTCTCGAAGGCGGCCAATGGTAGTCTTTACATTAAGATAATTTGCTGCAAATTTTTTTAACATGGTTATGTAAAATTTGAACGTTGTGCAAAAGGATGAGAGAAGCAAGCTTTTCTTTCATTCATAGCATGTTAACAAAGGCGCCACCGTATATGGACATTAACATCGTGACAGCAGTGGTGTTATGTCAAACACACAAGGCTACGGTGGCGCTAACTGTTCAATCTGTTCATATCGGCCGTTTTAGTTATATGTATTAGTAATCCATTACTTACCTGCTTCCGGAATCGCCTCGATCAACTTTTGCTTTGAAGATCTCACCAGGTCCCGGCGTTTTTGTTGCCTTTCTTGTTCAGAAATTTTAGTTTTGAGATCAACTTCCAGTTTCATCTTCTTTTTGGTTAGCTCGCGAAGCTCATTGAATTCCTCGTTAGACATCAACCCAGTCGAATCGCGGTTCTTCAATCGAGCAACATGCTGCGTCACATCGTTTAGCTCGATTTTAATTTTTTCCTGCGCTGGCGCTGGTCGCTTTGGACAGCTTGATCCACTCGGTTGATGCAAAACTTCAGCGGGAATCTGTTCAGTCTGAACCGGCTCCGAAAGATGTTCGTCTACCTTCGGATTTCACTTGTACTAGATTCAATCCATTGACTTTCACACCAGAGCGGTACCATAGACAACACTAGTAGAAACTTGAACAAAGAATGCTACGTTGTTTATGAATGCGCCCATATATCGCATTTTAACGTTGAACAAGGAAAAAAAAACTCCAATTCACTTTTCAAACGACGCAAAACAGAAAATCAGTTATATGTAATTGAAGAAAAAGTGTTCGGTACTATCCCGTTCATTAACTATCATTCGAAGAACAAGTAACCGCTTATTTACATTGCCCATCCAGAGCATATATTAACATAGGCAAATAATTATAGAGCTCTGTTAAGGCCACAGCTGCATGTGTGTGTAGAGTTCCTATGGCAAATCTAATGTTTATATAGGAAGAACAAACTGTACCAACTGCTTCAATCCATTCCAATGTGCTTAGAAAAATTAATCAATCAAGGAAAATGAGTTTTATTAAGAAACTACATCGTTTCAAGGTGTTTCAACATTCTTTCACAGAACCCGCCGACTTCTATGCCCATCAGATAAAAATTCCCAACTTGATATCGAAAATTTCCGGCCTGGATGTGTTCAGTGAAGATTTCAAGATACCCAACGGCTTCATGGTGTTAATCTTCGTGTCCATGTTATTCTACTTCTACATAAATGGAGCATCGGCCTATGAAATGCGTGACACTACCGAAGATCTGATTAACAGTTTGACTACCATCGGAATCGGAATTCAGGTAGCTTCGAAAACTGTCACCTTTGCAGTATTTCGAAAGGATCTGGTTTGGTTGCATCGGTACACTGAGGCGCTTTATAGGGAGGAATGCAACCCAAGGACGAGAGATATGCTTATGGACAATGTGTTTTTGCTGAGTGTGATATTGAAAACTATGATGGTGGGATACGCTTTTACGAGTTTTTCGTTGGACTTTGCACCTGTGCTGGTTTTGACGTTTACGGGAACCAAATTGCTACCATTTGGGTTCTACATCCCGCACATCGATCGTTTTTCGTGGACAGGGTATTTGGTCAACTATTTGGTTCAGATTGTTCTGACGGTGTATGTGACATCCGAAGATATGGGCCCTGATTGTATCTACATGATCATATCGTTGAATTCATTCACGCAGATTGATTTGATTGTCGAATCGTTGAAGGAAGTAAATCGTCGTATTGAAGCTGGAGATATCGACATGGAAAACTGTTTGATAAGCATAATTCAACGCCATCGGGAACATCTGGAGTAAATCATTTTAAAAATTTGAAAATTATTTCATATGAATTGAAATATTTTTACTTTTAGGTATCTACGAACAATTGAAACTGTTTTCCGAATGATGTTCCTTGTTACTTTTATAAGTTTGTCATCAGTTTTAATTCTATCATTGTTTGCAGTAGTGACGGTACGCAAATTCATGGATATAATTTGAAACGCATGTATTAGTTTTAATATTTTTTTTAGCTCGCGTGGTATCAAGGAATTGTGTTCATTTTGTTTGTCAGTTATCAGCTCTTTTTCGGATGCTTTCTAGGAACATGTCTGGAAATAAAGGTAACAAACTATACGAATTTGTGTCACCATGTCTTGATGAATCAATATATTTCAGAACGAGGAACTACAACGTGCAATTTACAACATTTCGTGGTATAAACTGTCAGTGAAGAATCAAAAATTTCTCCGTTTTCTACTGCAATCAGCTCAAGAGCCAGTTAAACTGACGCTAGTTTTTGCACGGTTGAATATGCCAACGTACTTGCAAGTGTACAAATCAATTTACAGTATATTTACCATGCTTCTCACTGTACGCGAAGAATAATAGTTATTTATGTAACGAGTTGCAAAAAGTTGATTTTTTCAGCACGAGTCGTACATTTATCCAACGAGGCTTGCCGAGTTGGATAAATACGAAGAGTGCTGAAAAAATCGAGTTTTGCAACGAGTTCCATACAAAATTTTATGCAATGATTTTTTCATTATACAACTCATTTGAGTTGCATAATGTTCATAATGCAACTCAAATGAGTTGCATAATGAACATTATGCAACTATTTTTCATTATGCAACTCATTTCAGTTGCATAATGAACCGGTACGGAAAAGTAATTCATTATGATACTGAAATGAGTAGTATAAAATAGAAATTATAATACTGAATTGCATAAAAGCATATTTCATTACTTTGAATTCTAACAGTAAGTAAGTAATACAACAATTAAATTTGGCATTCTCAATACATTTGTCATACAACGGGTCACCTATGTTTTCATCAATAAAAGCCTTAGGTAGTCTATCTTATTTCTTGAACAGCAAATCGGAGAAGGTATGACATTCTTACTTCAGCATACGCCACCTGCGTACTCGGATACGGCCATCTGTATGTTGGTAGCGCTGAGTAAATTATCCCGAATAAGTATCTTTTTCAGAGTTGCCTCAAATTTCCTAGAGCCAACATGCCTTCAACGATTTATTTTTAAAATGAGAAATTTATTTTATTACATGTCTCGCTCATGATGAGTTCCGACAAAATTTCATCCAAGTGAGTTGTTGGCATACTTCATCCTAACATATCACGTGGAAGCCATGCGAAAAATGCGTAGATGGAACGAAAAATCTCTCACCCTTCAACAATGATGATTATCCTTGCATAGCATGGTGGTACCTACCTACGGATGCCTAGATTTTCTGTGTCAAAATTTGCTCTCGAAAGTATGTAGCTTTCATATAGGCAGGACAAAACTGTTGCCATATATTCGTAAACGTGTTAACCCAACCGTGTGCGAATCTGTTGTTAGCTCCTCGTCCTTTACACTGCCTAAAAAGTTGGCACTCGCAGAGCGTGACCTTTAACCTTTTCGAGAAAACGAAATACCAACGCAACGGCGGCAGTCAACAGGCTGCTTGCTGATCGGATTCAGTGCACGTGTCGGCCATCACTTCTGTGGACGTGGGATTAGAGGTGGATGATTATTACACGTATCATTGGATTAGATTTGGTTGCATATAACGGATAAACATTTATCTTATCAATCTATAAATAATAATAAAGTCCTAATATCGTCGGATAATCCAATAATCAGTTGGATCGTAAAGGGAAATGAAGCCATGAAACATAAATTGTAACGGATAGGTGAGATGCGAAATGGTAATGTTTTGTATAAGGGTGCTTTTATGACAAAAGTGCGTAGTTTTGATCCATCCTCAACCTTACAGCAGAAGCTGTGAAAAGCGCAACAATGAGGTTGGGAAAAGCCATTATAGTTGACTGGGTCCCGAAAGAATCATCACCCATAGAACACACTTCTGACTGGACACAAGATGGCCTGAGCAACTACTCCGCGGACCTTATTCACTACTCGCAACAACCGGTGAGTAAACCAACTTTGCCACTTGGGCCAAGGAGATTGAAAAGCGCGTGATACCTACACAATTAATTTGTAGTGAGTCGGACGAGTAAACAAAGGCTGGTTTACTATCAAGTGATTGATTGGTGGAGTCCTGCTGCACGGCTAGATACAATACATGGCATGGTGAAGGCCGGCTATATTGCGTACGGTAGTTCTGATGCCATTGAGAGGTGAGAGCCTAAGATTCTTTTCTAGGCGAACCATATCCACACACCAGTGCGGACTTGCCCCCTTTGGCACTGGGAGGTGACCGAGCGCCAGGGCTTACGGATTGCTCAAGCGGAGTAAGCCTAGGCGTGACAGGGGCCCAATAGTACAAGCGAAACGGCATCGCTCCCAAAGTGTCACAGCCCAGCTAGGAGTACCTCGGACATATCAGGATCGACGCCAGTAAGTTCCTGATTATGGCGTACTGGTCTTGCTTTGTAACTGGCAACTGAGACGGTACACGCTTAACTACGCACCAGTGAGCTGGAAGCGACGGCATTCTTTCCTCTTAGTAAGGTCTGACTTGAAACGGCGGATGGGCTACTGTCTTAAATTACGTTCCTGACCTGTACTCAGCTTAGGCAACTAACTGGGTGGAAGTAGGTTCCGATGAACACTCCTGATTAGCACTGATCCGCTCTGAGCTCAGTCCCCATAAGAGCATGTGCCAACCTTCGGGTGACATCCCTGCTTGCATAGATAACCATCAGGATCCTTGGCGACTAGGTACATCATTGGCGGTGAGGGATGGCGGCTCTAAAGAGGGACCCAACAGAAATGACTACGAAATACATTAACAACAATGTCGAGAGTGGAGAGGCAGACGGAACGGCCTTGAATTCGTTCGCACCTGCTCCTTGTAGGGCAGGTGAACAAGGCGACTGCAGTCGGCAAGATCAGGGTAGGGTGGTCAGTGTACCCGCTCATCATATACGAGCCGCTAGTGGCGTTCTTCAAGTGCTTTTAGCAAGGATATAAGTCGTGGGCGTGTGAAGGTCCCGAAAAGAGCAAACTCTCCAGGAAGTGTGAAGTGGAGGGCCATTTCTTCAGGAAGTGCAACTCGGCATCAAAATTTCTGATTTGCACGGCGAACAAGGTCACACGACGGGCGGACCTAAATGTCCAGGTGAGGAGGTCAAACCAACCGACGGTAATGCAGGCTACACAGCAAAACTTGAACCACTGTGAGTTGCTGTGGCAGTCAGTCTCTTAGTTAAGTACAGACACCACCCTACTATCAAACCCATACCGTATCCATCCCGATAACGGGAACTAGGTAGCGGGTGAGGTCGTTTTCCGGTCCAGGAAATAATTTCCACGTCGCACGAGGGCTTCGCAATAGTGAAGAGCAACGGAGTGTACTACTACTGCATAACAACCCCTCTAAGGTGACTGATATACCAGTTCTCGTCCATCCTGGATTCGTTATCAAGTGCACTAGTGGGATTGAGTCCCGTAGTCATCGGTAGAGACTTCAAAGCCTGGGCGATTAATTGGCTGGGCTCTTCTCGAAGCTATGGCTGTGTGGATGTCGCGAACGTAGGCGGCTGAAAAACCTACAGTAGGAACGATGCAGAGTCCATCATTGATGTGACTTTCTAGAAACCAGGTCTAAACCCTAGCTTCGACTGGAGGGTCGACGATAAATTCACGCACAATTACCATCTGACGATTCGAGGAAAACGGCCGCAGCCGAAGGTCATCGACCGTCATCGGCGATGGCTGACCTCACGCTTCGATAAGCCGGCATTTGTGGAGCAATTACTTATGGATGGTAATACCGACGATCCAGCGATAATCTGGTTCAAAACCGAAAACTGTGCATGTGACGCCACAATTTTAAGGCGATCCCTACCCAGAAATGGACGCAAACCGGTATACTTGTGGTGTCCAAAAATCGCAGAACTCTGCGCATCCAGCCTAAGAGCTAGAAGGTGGATACAAAGAGCTCGCACCGATGAGGGTAGAATGGAACAAAGTGTAGCATACAGGGCGGTTAAACTGGCTCTGAACAAAGACATTAAGGCCGGACGGGACGGTGGTTGAATCGTCCGCCATTGCTCTGTTGCTAGTAAGATGCAAATCTCAACTTCTACTTCATATTATTGACTAGAAAATTGATCGTTCATTTGCTCACTTGTGGTGCACAATCGACTAAAGTTTCAGCTACGTCAGTGCAGTGGAAATTGATATTTGCTTCTTCAAAATCGCGAGGCAAATTGTTAGAAAGAGAGGGAAGATAGGAAAAATTACACGTCGTCCCGTGCGGCCTTAAGGCACATAAGCGGGCGTGTTTCGAAAATCTCTGCCAAGCAGCCAACACAACCCTTTGGGGTGATGCCTACAGAGTAGTCATGGCCTACTAAAGTAAGGGCGCGTCAGCACCCTCAGAACGTTCCCCCGAGATATTGCAGAAGATCGTTTAAACGCTTTTCCCGCGCCTATGCTCAAACCGGCCAAAACGAGGTCGCCCCGGTGACGAACGACGAGCTCATCGCTATAGCGAAGTCACTGAAGTTAAACAAGGCTCCTGGTCCGGACGGTATCCCGACAGTAGCCATCACGACGGCCATCGAGGCTAGCCCTGACATGTTCAGAATGACTATGCAGATGTGCCTATACAGAGGCGAATTTCCGGAGAGGTGGAAATGGCAAAAATTGGTTCTTCTGCCCAAACCCGGGAGGCTACCTGGCAACCCGTCGACATACAGACTTATCTGCCTTCTGGACACCGCCGGAAAACTGTTGGAACGGATCATTCTGTGGAGGCTAATACCCCGATGATTCTGGCCTCTCAGATAACCAGTTCGGCTTCCGGAAGGGTCGATCGATGCCGAGAGTGAGCGCTGTAACAAAAACGGCTTAGGGCTGTAACAAAAACGGCTAAGATAGCGCTGTAATAGAAGCAAACGGAAAGTTCACTATTGCGCGGTCGTCACGCTGGATGTAAAAAATGAGTTCAACTGTGTTAGCCGCCATCAAATGGCCATACACCACCTAGGAGTCCCGGCGAGAGGAGCTACAACATCACTGCAGGGGTAGTTTAGGGCTCCATCATGGGCCCGGTACTATGGAACGCGGCGTATGATTGAGGCACAACATTCCACCGGGTGTAAAGCTGGTCGGCTTTGCCGATGATATTACCCTCGTGGTATACGGCGAGTCGATAGAGGAAGTGAAACAGACAGCAACGCACGCAATTGGCATAGTGGAGGACTGTAATATACGAAGAATCCACATTTGCTGCATAGGTTAAATCTTGCATACAAGAAGTTTATTATTTGAATATGGCACTACTTAAACACTGAACTGAAATTATAAAATTGTACATACACTAACACATACTAATACACACGATGAGCTCATCTACATATATGGACAATAAAGTACTTCACTTGGATTACGGCCGGCTAAGAGAACAGACGTATTATTCTTGATCGTCCCGAATATCACATGGCGCTGTAGCAAAGTCGCCATTGCGAAGTGATAGTGTTAAACCCTTCGAGTGCGTGCCTGTTGTTCAACTTTGTTATTAGGTACTTGGTGAAAAGTGATTCCTACGGAAAATGGTTAAGCCAAAATCGAAATCATCGGAGTCACCGGTGCTGGTACGCACTCCAGAATTCAAAGCGTTGATGCCACCTACGCTACCACCACCGCCGCCATTGCAAACGGCAGGTAGTCTGCACACTAATTGGATGAGGTTCAAGCAGGCATTCGAGTTCTGGATGAAGGGGGCCGGCCATGAACGTCACGATGACGACGTAAAAATAGCAATTTTACTGTCGGTCGTCGGTCCGGATGGATTAGAAATATTCAACATCCTACCGCTAACGGCAGCGGACAAAGAAGACTTCGATGAGGTCATGGAGGCCTTCGATACCTACTGTGGGCAAAAGAAGAATGTGATCTTCGAGCGATTCGTCTTCACGCATCGTCAGCAACGTGAGGGCGAGAAATTCGATGATTTTCTTCGGGATATTACCACGCTCGTGCAGACGTGCGAGTACGGGAACCTGCGAGACAGTTTATTAAGGGACCAAATTGTCTTTGGACTGCACGATCGGGCGTTTTCGGACAAGCTCATGGGGAGGGAGGCCAGAGAGCTGACCTTGGAAAAGGTCGTTGAAGCATGCAAGATCGAGGAACAACGGAGGGAACAGATGAAGGTTATGAGTCACAGCGATCCAGGACCAGCTGGACGTGTAGATCAGATCAACAAAAAGGGGGGTGCAACGGGAAAAAGGATGGGTAAAACTAGCTCGGAGGGGCAAAACCGGCCAAAAGCTAATAGCTCACACAAAACTACTAACCAGAACACTACCAACAACACAAAGAAGAATGCCAAGTCCAACAATAGATCTATTGTCTCTAATTGCAGCTATTGTGGGTATGACCATGCAAAAGGCAAGTGTCCAGCATTCGGGAAGACTTGCTCGGTCTGTGGCCGGCAAAATCATTTTAGCACTGTCTGTCGGAATCGTTCGCAGACGAAAAATGCTGGAGAACTGTCTGTTTGCTATATGGATGTACTGGAATCTGACACTGGATCTCCCTGGTGTGAGGTGATTAGGATCGACAATATGGATGTGTCATGCAAGCTCGACACAGGCGCGGACGTCAATGTGCTTCCGGCACGGGTTCTATCGAAGATTGGAGTGACTGAACTGGAAGATATCTCTATCGTTCTCCAAGGATTCGGGACGTCGTCAAAGATTAAGCCGCTCGATAAGAAAACACTCAAAGTGGTGTCCCGTGGCGTTTTGCATGATCTGGATTTTGTGATTGTCGATCTTGATGTGAATCCTATACTGGGCTTGAAAAGTTGCGTAGATCTCGGGTTAATAAATCGTGTTTTTGATGTTCGTTCGCATAGCAATGCCCAAGAGTTCGTTGATAAGTATTCAGATGTGTTTACTGGTATTGGATGTTTCAAGCATCAGCATCGTTTGAAAGTTGACCCGCGTGCCTCCCCCACCGCAAAACCACCTCGACGAGTTGCGTTTGCTTTGTTAGACAAATTGAAAAAGGAGTTAGGACGTTTATGCGAAGACCAGATCATTTCTCCGGTCAATGAACCAACAGAATGAATTTCTAATTTGACAATAGTTGAGAAACCGGACAAATCGTTGAGATTATGCTTGGATCCACGTGATTTGAATAAAGTTCTTCTGAAAGAACCTTATTTGATCCCAACAATTGATGATTTGAGGAACAAATTGGCCAATAAGAAAATATTCTCAGTGCTTGATTTGAAGGATGGATTTTTCCAAATCAAGTTGGACAAGAGATCAAGTTTTATGTGCTCTTTCAACACCCCTTTTGGAGTTTGTCGCTACAATCGATTACCTTTCGGTTTATCGATTTCCCCTGAAGTTTTTCAAAAGTTCAATGAAGAGAACTTTGCGGATATTGATGGTGTGTTTATCTACATAGATGATCTTTTGATCTTTGCAGACAGCATAGAAGAGCATGATCGGATAATGGAGAGGGTGATGAAAAGAGCACGCGAGAGGAATATCAAATTCAATCCCAGGAAACTGCAGTACCGCGTGGAAAAGGTTTCCTACTTAGGCCATGAAATCTCACGAAACGGATTCAGACCAGATCAAGGTCGACTTGATGACCTTCAGGAAATAAAAGCTCCATCAACCAAGGTCGAATTGCAGAAAATTCTAGGGATGATCAACTACATAAGAACATTTATACCAAATTTAGCAGAGCTTTCAAAACCTTTGAGGGATTTGTTAAAGAAAGATAGTATTTTTTCTTGGACCAAAGCGCAAGAGGATTGTCTTGAGCGTATCAAAAAGCTCATCAAGAACTCTCCTCATCTTTCAGCGTTTGATGATAAAAACCCAATCAAATTGCAGTGCGATGCCTCTCAATTTGGACTTGGGGCTTGTCTCTTGCAGAACGGCAAGCCCGTGGCATTCTATTCTCGAAGTTTGAATGATGCGGAACAGAGGTACGCACAGATTGAAAAAGAAATGCTTTCTATTGTGTTTGCTTGTAAAAAATTTCACAACTACGTTTATGGTCGACAGTTTTTAGTAGAAACGGATCATAAACCGCTGGTTGCCATAATGGAGAAACCATTATGCGGAATACCGTCTGCTAGGCTGCAACGACTTCGTATCAAATTTCTTCCATACAATCTAACCCTGCACTATTTACCAGGAAAGTACATGTACATCGCGGATGTGCTTTCTCGTTTTTTCAAAAGATCAATTGGTCCAGATGATGCCGAAGAAGATCTCACTGGATACGTCCACACAATCAACATTAGTGACAGTCGTAAGCAGCAGTTTGTCGTCACTACGAAAAATGATCCCATTCTGAGTAAGCTTTTGGAAATTTACCATAAGGGTTGGCCGAATGATAAAAGAGGACTACATGAAAACATGAGATTCCTTTGGAAACTCAAAGATGACTTGCACGTTGAAAACGATATTGTTTTTATGAATGATAAAATTTTTGTGCCAGTGAGTCTCAGGCGGACCGTCTTAGATTGGCTCCACGTTGGCCACTTCGGAGTTGAAAAGTCCAAAGCTAGGGCCAGAGAATTGTTTTTCTGGCCAGGTTTGGCCACTGACGTTGAAGACAAGGTTGGCGGATGTAAGATTTGCATTAAGTTTTCGAAGCAAAATGTTAAGGAACCATTGATCAACCACGAAATCCCGGAACTTCCATTCGTGAAACTTGGAATGGATATCCTTGATTTTGAAGGAAAACCGTTTTTAATTGTCGTTGACTATTATTCAAAGTGGTTAGAAATAATCAAACTCACTAACAAAACAACAGCTATAATAATAGATAAATTGATTGACCTGTTTGCTACTCACGGACATCCGAGGATGATAATTGCAGATAATATGCCGTTTGGGTCCAAAGAATTTAGGAATTTTGCTAGGGAATTTGAATTCGATTTAACGACATCCAGTCCACATTACCCTAAATCTAACGGACTTGCCGAAAAATACGTAAATATATCTAAAAATATCCTTCGTAAATCAAAAGAGTCTGGCAGTGATTTTCGAAAAGCACTGTTAGAATATCGAAACACACCCCTGAAGGATTTGAAAGCTTCCCCTGCAGAATTGTTGATGAGCCGAAAATGCAATACATACCTACCTGTGTCTAATACATTATTGGTTCCTAAAGTGAATAACACTGTTAGAGAGCTGCAAGATAGACACTTTACTAAACAAAAGCAATACTATGATAGAAATTGTAAAGGCAGAGATGATCTTGCGGTGGGAGATAAGGTGGTTTATTTTGATAAAAACGGAAAATGGCTTGAAGCAATAGTTACGTCATTAGCGGATACACCAAGATCCTACTGGATACGCAACTCTGAAGGCTCAGTATACAGGAGGAATAAACATCATTTGAAAAAATTAACTCATCAGAAATCACATAATCCTGATCTTGAATCGGGTCGTACCATAATTGATCATATTGTGGATTTACCGGCTACTTGCATTCTACCGGTCGCTTCAGTATGGCCTCCAAAGTAGCCGTTTTATAAAAAGAGTAACTTAGAAATGATTTTAAACATTTTTATTGTATGCGCTATTCCTCGTTGCCACTAGCTACTCAGCGACATTCATTTTTTGACAATCAAGTTGATTTTTATATGAAAACGGCTACTTTGTAACGGCTACTTAAGTAACCGGTAGAATACAAGTAGCCGGTAAATCCACAATAATCCTTTGAGTAACGATAAGCAGTCTACGAGTAAGGCCAAAGCAAACTTCGATAGTTCTCACTCTGGAAGTAGTCGCGAACTCAGAAGAAGTGAAAGGTTAAAAAGCAAACACCAGTGAGATCTAACGAAGATTCCACCCAATAATGATCCACAAAATGAATTAAAATTAAATCATTATATACATCTTTTCCGATCAAAAGTAGCTTCGATTAATATTGTAAATAGTAGGTTAAGTTCACATAAAGTTAGTAAGCTTCTTTCTTTGAGGGGAAGATGTAATATACGAAGAATCCACATTTGCTGCATAGGTTATATCTTGCATACAAGATGTTTATTATTTGAATATGGCACTACTTAAACACTGAACTGAAATTATAAAATTGTACATACACTAACACATACTAATACACACGATGAGCTCATCTACATATATGGACAATAAAGTACTTCACTTGGATTACGGCCGGCTAAGAGAACAGACGTATTATTCTTGATCGTCCCGAATATCACAAGGACTTAATGAGGTCAATACAGTTGGCCCTCGCGCACCACAAAATGATCGACGATAAGCTGGAATTCGGTAACCACGTGGAATATGCCTGCAAAAGGGCAAGCATGGCGATAATGGCAAATAGCTCGGTAACAGTCTCGCGAGTCGCGGCAGTAGCGGTCTTCAAACAACGGTATGGCGCAGCAGCATGATCGAGTGCGCTAGTGGTGAACCGAAACGTGAAGCGACTCGAGAGTACCCACAGGCTGATGTGCCTTAGGGTGATCAGCGCATACCGCATGGTCCCAAAGGACGCGGTATGCGTGCTTGTGGGCATGATGGCCGTAGTACCAGTGATGGCAGAGGACGAAGAGCGCTTCGCGTGACGCGGTACAAGAGGCACGAGACGAATTGTCCGAACGTCATCGATGTTGAAGTGGCAGAGAGATTGGGATTTCTCCAGCAAGGATAGGTGGATACACAGGCTCATACCGATCGTGTCCAGGTGGACGAGCAGGCCCCATGGTGAGGTCAATTTCCACTTATGTCAGGCCATGGGATCTTTAGGTGGTATCTGCACAGATTCGGACACACAGGCTCCCCTGTATGCCCGGAGTGTGCAGTGCAATGTGCGACGACACCGCGGAACATGTGCTCTTTGCATGCCCACGGTTCGTGGAGCAAAGGTCGAGTATGTAGGATATATGCGGTAGAGATATCACTCCAGAAAACATTGCGTTGAAAGAATGTGTACGGGGCGGACCACAGCCTCTCAAATCGTACTTGAGCTACAGAGAAAATGGCGGGTAGACCAATAGCAATGGAGTTGGCACCCCTTCACATCCGTGAGCTATAGTCCAACGGGTAATCTATAGTTCTAGCCAGGACTCAAGCTTCCAGGGGGGATAGGACCACTTGAGGCGGAAGCTGGTGGAATGCTAACCAATAGAGAGTACTCAGGTCCGCCCCTTCTTCTCGAAGTCTTCCTTAACGAGCGTACCGCGGAGGTAAAGAAGAGAGAGAATGAGTTTTTAGTGAGTCGATCCCCACATAACCCGAGGAACCACCTCTTGGGTATCTGATCAGCAGATTTTCTCATTCTATTGTGGTGTGCTTCCGCAACTTACCACAAATCTAACAGAAGATTGCAGTCGCTAATCGAGAATTTAGTCGTGATATTGTTGACTATTCTAGTGCCGGCTCAATTGTATTGTTTTAAACGACTACACAGTTTTGAATTTGAAAACAATGTTTATTACATACCCTAAACAAGTAATAAACATCCTTTGCTAATTCAAGACTGCGTAGCCGTTTGAAACAACAACAACTATTTTCACACATGTGTGTCCTAAAAATAAAGTTTTACTAATAGGGAAGTGGAACCATCTCGGCAGGGGTCCTATTTTGGGCACTTTTCTGCTATAAATCAGCCAATTCTGAACCAACTGAATCAATTTCTGAAACGCGATGAGATACGTATAGTATCTAGCCGTGTACAAAATTTCAAGTCAATTGGTTTGGAATTGACTGAGTTATAGCGAAGAGTGTCCAAAATACCGGCCGTGGTTCGCTACCCTAACAAACACTTTTTCCACATTTTCATCCCACTCAAAGATCAACCTTTTTGCAATCTACACCGCACATACACGTAATTCATTTTTTTGGTAATCTCTGTTCAATCCTTTGCAGTCATGATTTCCTAATTCTTTTGCACTGAGCGTAATCCACAGCATTTTACCATCATCCCACCCGAGATCCCACCATTCAAACTGGTCCAGCAGCCGTGCTCACTGAAAGTGCAAGTAGTGCAGACCGTATAACTAGCCGGTGGTGTGACGGGACGACGGGCATGAAATATACATTAGAACACACCGAACCGGAAAGCGATAGCTCTCGCTTTTTGCCGTCATGCCATGTGTGTTACCTTTTCTGTAAAATCGGCGGACACAGCGTCGTTGGTTCACAGCGCAGCGCTGAACTAGCGTGCCGAAAGGTCATAAATCATGTGAATGTGAAATTACTGTTTGCTGATTCAGCTGTCCTGGTAGAATGGGAATTTGTTGTTACTTTTTGGGTTAAATTCTGAGATCATCAACCTATGGTATATGGTATGTTTGGTTTGTATTTATTTCGAAGCGAGCCCAAGAGATCAAATTTGTTTCACAACTAAGGTTTCACGCTCCTTTTAGTTAACCCATATCACACAGATGATTTGATATTTCTGACGGTGTTCCGTTTTAATCAACCTTTACTCGAGAATTCCAGCAGAGCAGTAAATGAGGACGTAAACTTGTCCCACCGGTACCGACTAGAACTAGACAAAAAAATTATACTTCGGTTCAATTCGTTTTCCCGCACAAAATTTGGACATGCGCAGTGCGATACCTTCCATCACAAGTCATGAAGAAGGCATGCATAGAGAAAGTTTAGTAACATGCTGATGTTCATTGCAGATGGAGCTTTGGAATTGCGAATTCGATCAAAAGAGGGATGTGAAGCGTTATTGGTTCGATGGCGTGTTGTTCCGGAGACAAAAAGTTCATACCTTCATGAATGCTCCCGTACTCCTGTGTGCAGGAACAAGGAGAATATTCCACGAAGTTGACATACTCTACCGTGTGAAACGATGTTGGACACGTCTCTGTACTTTGCAATGTTTTGTCTAGTTACCTACCGCCTTCATCCTCCCGCAACTTTACAGAGTGCTGCTTACTGGAGCTCCAGTCTGTTGACTTTGGTATAAATTTATAATTTCTTTATCGATTAACGTGTAGCTCTTCCAAAGTGCCACTGGCTGGCTTAGTTGGCGGTATGATGGTGTAACTGATTCTTTGGTGTTTGAAATAGAAGAAACAGTTTCAGGTGTTTCTCCGAAGCATAGCTGATTTAGGAATGAGCTCATGTGGCTTAGCTATGCGGAATTATGGATTGAATTTTTGATTAGTTTCGGGTTGCGTTGAATAATGAAAATGGAATTGTTTCAGGAATGCTTGAAGGAAAATGAAGCGTTCGAGGTTGAAGTGCAGTTTTCTTTGCAATAGATCTTATCGGACCTTACCATTGGCACAAGATGAAACAACCACCACTGGTCCTTTCCATTTCAATTATGCACACCCATGTTATAGGGGCTCAGACGCCCATTACGAATAATCGCCATTCTATGCAATTACCAGTCATCGCACACTCCACTGTGCAAACGAGAGTAACTCAGAGAAATTCGAAGTTAATCTGTTTATCGATGATTGACGAAATTTGTTGAGACATCCCCAAAACTGCAATTTTCATTCAGCACACGCAACATTTTGCAGTTTGACATTGGTGCTATATCACACTTTGGTATAAATGGGAGAAAATCTGAGGAATTCTGAACAACACTTTGAACACAAATTTTATCCCATTAGATCTGTCTTGCCCCTCCTGCTGTATTTGCATGTAACATTTCAACAAGAGTAGTGTAAACAGCTCGCCTTCACGTGCACTCCAGAATTTGGTTACCAAATGTGGTATATTACGTTTTCGGTATTTGGGTTAGTTTCGTTATTGTCTTACGCCTAAATATATGCACAGTGTGTTCTAATGCACATATCAACTGAACATCCCAAGTTCTCCATACAAACTTCGGTTTTGGACTATGAAGGCCCGGTTTAATATTTTTCAAAAATTCTTCCACTATGAGACTTCTAGAGTGCCAAACCCCTGTTCTTTTTTCTCATCCCATAACAAAATTTAGTGTTGAACGATGTAATCAGTGGTCTTGAAGACATCAAATAAAAAAAATAACTACAGTTGAGCTCGAAATACGTATCTGTCAATGGATGCAAATTCTTAGTGGAATTAAAAGGAACAGTATTTAACCCGATTTTCTTTTTACTTATTCTACTAACACGCCCAGGTTCATCCTCATCGAATTTTCCACTACTAGCCGGTCCATCGAAATAGCTTATTTTTCTAGCACAAAAACTATCAAATGGGTTGCCACAATTGTATGTGTCAAGTGTTTCCTATGATGGATGTCCAGGCAGTGATGCAATTGGTAATCAATCTTTCCTTTTTGATTCCGGTCCAAAATGTTATCAAGAAGAGATTTTGTGACACCTGTTGGTGAGAGCTTCCATTATGGAGAGGTAGCGACTGCGTTCCGATCGGATGGTGATGGTGTATTGTTGATTGAGCCTGAGTCTGGTGTTGCTTCGCAATAAAGGACACTTTTCTTCCAGCGAGCTGGCGACACGTTGGGGCGCCGCGAAAACCGAGTTTGTGAAGCTCTGTCGTATGTAAATAGGGTACCAGCCATTTGGGTAGTGGCTTCTATTTTGAGCACTTTCCCAATTCCAATCGGCTTGAATACGGCTTCCCGAAGCACCTTCTTCCCCCGCAAAGATATCCACAAAGCCACCTGGAGATCACCCGACCATCAAACAGAAAACCAAATCGACCACGTTCTAATCGACGGTAAATTTTTCTCAGATATAACCAACGTCCGCACATACCGCAGTGCGAATATAGATTCGGATCACTATCTAGTCGCTGTATGCATGCGCTCAAAACTTTCGACAGTTATCACCACGCGTCGAAGTCGAACGCCGCGGCTCAACATCGAGCAACTTCGTAACGTAGAAGTTGCTCAAGACTACGCGCAGCAGTTAGCAGTGGCCCTACCAACGGAAGAGCAGCTTGGCGCAGCTACACTTGAAGATGGCTGGAGGGACATCCGATCCGCCATAGGTAGTACCTCGGCTACAGCACTAGGCTTCGCGACTCCGAATCACAGAAACGACTGGTGCGACGGCGAATGTGAACAGTTGAAAAACGAGAAGAATGCAGCATGGGCGAGAATGCTGCAACACCGTACGAGAGCGAATGAGGCACGTTACAAACAGGCGCGGAACAGGCAGAACTCAGTCTTCTGGATGCAGAAGCGCCAGCAGGAAGAACGAGATCGCGAAGCGATGGAAGCGCGGTACAGCTAAGGACACACGAAAGTTCTACGAGAAGCTGAACCGCTCGCGCAGAGGCTTTGTGCCACAAGCCGACATGTGCCGAGGTAATCACGGGAATATTCTCACGAGCGAGCGTGAGGTGGTCGAGAGGTGGCGGCAGCATTACGATGAGCACCTCAATGGCGACGTTGCAAGTACCGAAGGTGGCGTGGTAACCGATCTAGGAGTATGTGCACAGGACGAAAGACTTCCGGTCCCTGACCTTCAAGAGATTGAGGAGGAGGTTGGCCGGTTGAAAAACAACAAAGCCGCTGGAGCAGATCAACTACCAAGCGAGCTTCTAAAATACGGTGGAGAAGCACTGGTGAGAGCACTACACTGGGTTATTACCAAGATTTGGGAGGAGGAAGTATTACCGGAGGAATGGATGGAAGGTATCGTGTGTCCCATCTACAAAAAGGGCGACAAGTTGGATTGCGGGAACTACCGCGCGATCACACTACTGAGCGCTGCCTACAAGATACTCTCTCAAATTTTATGCCGCCGACTATCACCGATTGCAAGAGAGTTCGTGGGGCAATATCAGGCTGGATTTATGGGTGAACGCGCTACAACGGACCAGATGTTCGCCTTCCACCAGGTGTTGCAGAAATGCCGCGAATACAACGTGCCCACACATCACTTGTTCATCGATTTCAAATCGACGTATGATACAATCGATCGAGAACAGCTATGGCAGATTACGCACGAATACGAATTCCCGGATAAACTGATACGGTTGATCAAGGCGACGATGGATCGAGTGATGTGCGTAGTTCGAGTATCAGGGACACTCTCGAGTCCCTTCGAATCTCGCAGAGGGTTACGGCAAGGTGATGGTCTTTCGTGCTTGCTGTTCAACATTGCTTTGGAGGGTGTAATAAGAAGAGCGGGGATAAACACGAGTGAGACGATTTTCACGAAGTCCGTTCAGCTGCTTGGTTTCGCCGATGATATTGATATTATTGCTCGTAAATTTGAGACGATGGCGGAAACGTACATCCGACTAAAGAGTGAAGCCAGGCGAATCGGATTAGTCATTAATGTGTCGAAGACAAAGTACATGATGGCAAAGGGCTCCAGGGAGGAATCACCGCGCCCGCCACCCCGAATTCATATCGACGGTGATGAAATCGAGGCGGTTGAAGAATTCGTGTACTTGGGCTCATTGGTGACCGACGACAACGACACCAGCAGAGAAATTCAGAGGCGCATTGTGGCAGGAAATCGTGCCTACTTTGGACTCCGCAGAACTCTACGATCGAATAAAGTTCGCCGTAACACGAAGTTAACCATCTACAAAACGTTGATTAGACCGTTCGTCCTCTATGGGCACGAAACATGGACCCTACGTGCAGAGGACCAACGCGCCCTTGGAGTTTTCGAACGGAAGGTGTTGCGTACCATCTACGGCGGAGTGCAGATGGAAGACGGGACTTGGAGAAGGCGAATGAACCACGAACTGCATCAGCTGCTGGGAGAACCAACCATCGTCCATACCGCGAAAATCGGGAGGCTACGGTGGGCGGGTCACGTCATCAGGATGTCGGATAGCAACCCGACTAAAATGGTTCTCGAAAGTCATCCGACCGGTACAAGAAGACGTGGAGCGCAGCGAGCTAGGTGGGTCGACCAAGTGGAGGACGATCTGCGGACCCTACGCAGAGTGCGGAACTGGAGGCAAACAGCCATGGACCGAGTGGAATGGAGGCGGCTACTATGTACAGCAGAGGCCACCCCGGCCTTAGCCTGACCGGTAAGGTAAGTTGAATACGGCTTATGTTTACCTCACCGCGTGTTTGTGCGGCTCAATTCAACTCATTCGAAATTGACTAAATTTCAGTGGAAAACTGCCCAAAATAGATGCTCCGGTAAAATGATTCCACTATCCTATCCCAAAAAAAGACGGAATACCAGGTGAAAATTTTCTTAAGGTGAAGATATGACGAAGCCACAGCTCAAATTTTCAAGAGCACAAATCTGAAGAACCGAAGGTCGTATTGCGCTGAAAAGTTGATCGACTGGTCACCACCAGCGGGTAACTAATCGATCAACTTTTCAGCGCAATCCAACGTTCGGTTCTTCAGATTTGTGCTCTTGAAAATTTGAGTTGTGGCTTCGTCATATCTTCACCTTAAGGCTCAAATAAGAATCGCATATTATCCACAACTGAAAAAGCACTTTTCTCCAGAATGACGAAAATGTGAACAAAACCAGCGTGTCCGCTTGTCATAATTGACTAAATAAACAATCGGACGTTCTTATTTTCTTTGATTTGTGGATCATTGGGGAAAAAAGTGCTTTTTTAGTTCTGGAACATTTGCCTTTCTCAATTGAGCCTTAAGCCGGTAAAGCATATCTTATATTTTTGAGGTAATTCCGGAGTTTAATGTTGTTTTTGTTGGTCATACTCTTGGTCATACTGGTCATACTGTCATTTTATGAAAGCTTCGGCTAGGGAAGAACTAGTGTTGTTCGTTTTCAATTCACTTACCGATCAAAATGTCATAGATAACTGGATCCAGATTCCACGTTCCGATTAGCAGCAATTTGCGAGGTTCGTCCCCGGCCTCGTCACCGGCAACATCCAAACCAGCTTCTGTTGAGAAAATGAAAATGGGTTGATGCAAATAGGGAATCGCGCCACTTGGGCGGTGGCTTCTATATTCGTCTGTTTTCCACTATAACTCAGTCAAATTTGAACCAATTGACACAGCTTTTGGAATGTGGTGAGATAGGTAGAGTATCTACCCGTGTACAACATTTCAAGTCAATTGGTTCAAAATTGACTGAGTTATAGTGGAAAACAGGCGAATATAGAAGCCACCGCCCAAGTGGCGCGATACCCTAGCTGATACCGAACAGAGAAAACGGCATTTCTTATAGATTTCACTTACCGGTGCCAAATTTCAAGTATAGGGTCGGCAATGATAAGTTCAACAAACTCGTATCCATTTGTCTTCGACTGGAATTAACTCTTATTACAAATAAAAAACTTTCATATTTTCGCAGCTTGTTTCCTGTCGTACAGCGATTCAAAATGGCGATCTGCGCGTAAACAAGCACTCCTGGATAAAAACTAAACATTCATTGCATGGTAAATATTATTAACATATGATATCTACCATTGTTCGCAATAAAACACACAGCAGATACCTATATAGTATACAGTCAGGTTTTTTTTACGCGGGGGATACGTACCGCGTAAAAAAAAAACTCAGTTCAAAATTCAAAAAAACGCGTAAAAAAAGTCTCACCATTTCTCGACGAATCATGCAAAAATAAGACGATGCATTTTTTTTTTTGTATGGAGTTTTTTTTTACGCGACCGCGTAAATGAAAACCGCGTAAAAAAAGACCTGACTGTAGTCCACTGCACGAATTTATACTGGCCTTCTTACTCTCACACGAAATTTGACGTTTGAGAGGGGTCGGCACCTCTCAAACGCCAAATTTTCTATGAGAGTAAACAGGCCAGCATAAATTCGTGCAGTGGACCATTGCTTTCAAAACGCAAATATCAAATGCGGTAGGATTTTCTGACAAGTAACCCGATGTCGGCGGGAGCTTTTGAATTTTAGGCTGGTAGTGATATTGACTATGGTTGCTAAGTTTCCTTCGGTGACACTGTGTTACCGCGTTTGAAGCGCATTTGGGTATCGTTGTTGGGTCTTCTCCACAAAAATCAAAAGCTTCAGCCATAGATTCAATTTCGAAACATTTCCCATGGCGCTTCCGTCGTTGCTGAGCTGGATATCTTCCGAGGGCCACTTGTCCGCGGCTGCGGAGCAACTTCGTATAGTCGGAGGTCTTTACCCGCTTGCGAGGTCTTCAAGATCGTTGGATACTTCGGTGTCTGCTTTAGAAGGAGCCGTTGTTGATGTAATTACCTTGGTTTTGGATTTGCTGATCCTCGAGTCAGCCACATTTCGTGTGAGATATAATAAAAGAGATTTCCTTTAGCGGACGAGATGTGATTTCACCAACCCAGGTGGACGAATCTGCTCCTCTTGGGCCGCCGTGTAACCAACGATGTGATGACCACTTCGATCACTGGTGACCGATTTATCAATCATGCGACCTCAATATGGCTAGACGACGCGACAGCACTCACGAACGATTGAACTATGTCTGCCGGTGTTTCACTTTTTGTTCCACATCCAGAGCGTAAGACGGTGCGTTGCTTATGTTGGTTCTACTCAACGTATCTAAATACCAAGGTAAGATATTCCCGCTAATGTTCATGTATTAGTGAGAGAAGGAAAAAAAAACAGAAAATAGCGAACTATAGACCAATCCAAATTCCTGTGTGGTAGTGGTTTGTGTTCAGATTTCCCGTGTTAATCTATCTGTAAGAACATTGTAAACATCTTTTGTTCTCATGTATGTGGATAGGCTTGCATTAGGTTTCGTGAGACATTTTTTTGGATAACTCAATTGCGCGCAAACCTCAAAATTTTATTGTGGATTTACCGGCTACTTGTATTCTACCGGTCGCTTCAGTATGGCCTCCAAAGTAGCCGTTTTATAAAAAGAGTAACTTAAACATGTTTTTAAACCTTTTTATTGTATGCGCTATTCCTCGTTGCCACTAGCTTATCAGCGACATTCATTTTTTGACAATCAAGTTGATTTTTATATGAAAACGGCTACTTTGTAACGGCTACTCAAGTAACCGGTAGAATACAAGTAGCCGGTAAATCCACAATATTCTTACCTTTGGGTTTCCACGCCGAAGACCCTGCGCCTGATTCGGCGACAAAAAGATATGACAGCAGTCGCCGGACAGTGCCCCCCCCCCTGATTTTAACCTACTCTGAACTGTTAGTTATACACTTATCGTTTAGCTGTCATTTGTGTCTGATACACCCAATTCGTTGGTGTTAGTTAGATCTTGCGTGGCGAAAAACGTGCGATCCTTTTTAAATAAAATTAACCGTTGTTCGTTGCTTTTCGAGTTGCCGTTCGTCATTCGCGCCGATCACAGGACAGTAAATTTCGCGATTGTGGAGAATTCCTTCGCGCAATCAATCCGCGGCGGTAGCACTCTTTAGCTGCTTATGACTACTGGCTCACGCGATTTTTCAATTCGATGACCTACTGATCAGCCTTGCATTTTCATCACATAGAGGCTAGTATATTCCTAAGCTTGGAATGAGCTTAGGAAGCGCAAAATAATCCGAGAATGCATTTAGCTTGCATTTGCATCGCTTAGTAGCTAGTATATTCCTAAGCTTGAAATGAGCTTAGGAAGCGCAAAATAATCTCAGAATGCATTTAGCTTGCATTTGCATCACATTGAATCTAGTGTACTTCTATGCCTCCGGGTCATACTTAGAATGTATCAAATAGTAAGGGACTGAATTCAGTTTAGAATAAGTGACTACCGTAATCGGGGGTCAAATTGATCACTTTAAAACAACTTTTGCAGATAACATCAGTGCCTGTTCAAATATTGCCAAAGGAATTTCTGTAAAACCAGTACCCAGTGGATCTCCATGGAATCATGCGACAGAATTTTGTTCAACAAATTTGAACTTTAAGTTAAATAACTTCAAATATCAAAATATTGGAAATGCCACTTTGGGGCGAAATTGATCAGTATACAATTAAGCATCGGTTGGAAAGGAAAATTTCCTTGACCGCTTAATTTTGCTCTTCTAAAACCGAATAACGCGTCTAAAATCTTACAACTAGTGAGTTTAATACTTTAAATGCACAATTAAATTTCGAAATTTCCCCTTAAACGCCTAAAGATAGGCAATTTCATTTGAAATAAGTGATTTCTATTACAATAAATGACTATTTCTTCATAAAATGAACTTTTTATAACAATTTCATGTTCTGATTAGCTGCATAACATCCCAACCAAGGCTCTACAAAAATGTTGAAACACAGAATTCACGGGAAGTCCTATTACCCATTGATTGTTTAGCAACAATGATTTCAGCTAAATGTGAAATACATTTCAAATTCCTTGAAAAAATATGGCAAAACTTACTTTTTTCTTAAAAATTCAAAGTCTACACTAGCGTGGCTCAAAATACCACATGTCAAAAAGTTCGATGGGCTCCCTTCTCTTTTCGTTCTATATGACGCCATGATGCTCTGGTCAAATTTTCAGCTAAATCCGTTAACATTAGGGCGGTGCTAAACTCGTTTGAAGTTTGTATGGGAGTTTATATGGGAAAACAGCGTTTTAGGCATTTTTCTCATAAGGGGCACTATTTTTACTTAAAACACATAACCAGTTATATAGAAGTATAATCTTACATGTGCCGAAAAACTTTGTCGAAGACCGCAAAGTCATTCGAAGCTTGTAAGAAAAGATATTACATGCAGACCATCTGGTGGGGCTTAACATTTAACATGTAAAGGAATAACAATAGCGATAAAATCTCATTGAATGTGCCCGTACTGTCTAGACTATAGCTTTTTTCGCAAGTGTCTGATCACGTTGCGGTCTTCGACAAAGTTTTTCGGCATATCCCAGGCTATATTTCAATAGGATCGATTACGTGTTTTAAGGAAAATAAGTACGCCTCAGAAGAAAACTGCAAAAAACGATGTTTTCCCATATAAACTCCCATACAAACTTCAAACGAGCTTAGCACCGCCCTAATGATAACGGATTTAGCTGAAAATTTGACCAGAGCATCGTGGCGTCATATAGAACGAAATGAGAAGGGGGCTCATCGAACTTTTTGATATGTGGTTTGACCATACAAGCTTGAGCCACCCTAGTCTACACTCATCTCTAGACATCTACGAATCAGATGACGTAAAAAGTTTAAGATTATTACAACGCTTAAGAGTTCCTAGTATGGAATTACTATGTAGTACTCGAGTGATCAATTTCACCCCGCTGATCAATTTGACCCCGGTTTACGGTACTAAATTCTAGAGTTATCTCAGGCTTCAGCTCAGCTTAGAATGCATTAAATTATAAAACAATAAATTCAGCGAAAGGAAATTTGAGGCATGTCGCAGAAGTTCAACTGGTCGGAAGCAATGACTTCATGGCCGCAAAAGCGGGAATGAGAAAAGTATTTTTTGTAAACACGTACCTACCCTAGTACCTACCTCGTATTTCTATGTAGGATGTTTGTAATCCTGACCTCGTTGAAAATCAAATCCAAGTTACCCATATGCAAAGATGCACACACTGCACCCGTTTCGGGCTGACTGAATAAGCGGCGTCACGTTTTTGGTATTGTCCTCCGGTGTGTGGTCCGGGAGCGGATCTAAACTGCATGTTGGGTATTTCCGCGCAGATCCATGATCCCTTCTTCCCAAACACCTGCGATGGCATCGAAGATGGTTCTAACGGTCACTCATGGCCACTCTTCAAGAACTAGCTCAGCTCGCCCTACATTTCGTTTAATAATAATTATTGAATAATTATTATTCGTTCAATTTTCAATATTATTGAAAAATGCAAAAAAAAACCGTTGGTTTTCCAAATGAGGGACGTAAACAAAGTTAATAACAAGAAACGCCAAAAGGAACTTTCAAAACAAATGATGACTTCACTAACACCAATAGACACAAACGACATTTTGGCAGATGAGTGGAAAACGATAAGCGTATGACGATTTAGAGTAGGCCCGGCTGCGCCGGGCCCGGGCGGTTAGCAATCCTGATATTTGACGGCGGTCGCCCGTTTGCTGTGGGAGTGAATTGTTGTCATTTAAATAGAGCATTTCGCTGAAAATGTATGTGTATTAAGTGATTGTTGACAGGTTTCTTGCAGTGTTAGTGTGAAATTTTGCGTTTTGCTGTATTGCATAAGCTTTCGCTGGAAGAAAATATCATGCAACTCAGCGAAGCAACAAAAATTTTCAGTGTAAAAGCGATATTTTAAGAAATTAAGCTCTCACGTCTTAGAGGCAATTATTTAGTTGCATCTCATTGGATTAGTAGTTACCTCCATCAGAGAAGAGAAGGGCATCTCAGAACAAACCGACTACACGAAAAGTGATACATTTTTGGCGTGGGAAATCGACTCGATTTATTTTGTTTCTGCCCATTTCGTCCCCATCGTGTATGAACGTCAGAATAACAGCATGGCTCAAAGTGTATTAATTACTTTCAGGTATAGTCAAAACTAATGAATAGATGACGTAATATCGATGAATAATTCTCTTATTTTTCGAAATTTTGTTTCATTGAGAGCATATTAACCCTCTAATACCCAAATTTTTAATTTTGATCTAAATATAATTTTTCGTCATCTAAAATCGATTTAAACATGTTTTGGAAGATGATTCTTTTTAATTCTCGATTTTGTGAATTTCAGTTTTTGTTTTTTCTAATTTTTATTTTTGAACATTCCCACACATTTATATTTTTCCTCGAAGCCAATTTGGGGAACGGATTTTTTGAGATGAAAACATTTTGAGATTTTATGATTATTGTTGAAATATTATTATTTTAAATTTTTTTCACAGCAAATTTTATTTTCCGTGTTATTTTTAGGAAAATAATTTTAGAGTGTATTCGATTCCCTTAAAGTATTAAACAAGGATAGAATGATTTGGGAAAAAATTAAAATATGTTAATTGTAGCGATTCAATACAAAATAAACAATGACTTCTTAAAGGTGACTAAAACATCAATTTTTCAATGATTTTTAAAAAAATGTAAATACGCTTCAAAATACACCAAAAACCATTTTGAGATATACAGAACAGTCCTAAATATCAGCCAAAAATATAAAAAAATTGATTTTCCACGAAACAAAAATTACAAAAATGCTCAAACTATACCCCGTCTAAAGGCGGGATTGGGTATTAGACGGTTAATTATTGTTTAGATCACTATTGCATTAACATGGTAGACGTTCCAAAGATGGTTTTTGCAATTGCAGGCTGTTATAAAGCATAATGATGGTGTTTTACCATGTTTCTTAATTATGTATCATAATGACATTTTACATATTCCCGCCACTATTGTATCACGTACCCTATTTACGGTTTTAAGAGAAAAACAACTTTTACTGTGTCCCCGAAATACATTCTAGTTAAACACAATCTTTTTGCGAATCAGTTTTTGAGTTGGTGTATCTGCCTTTGAAATACTTTGCTCTTTCGTGTCAACACGGTAGAAAATGTCCGTGTAAAAAGTGTGATATCAACCGCTAGGTGTCGCGACCAACAGCTTGAAATATTTATCAATTTGTGACTCCGGAGATGGCCTTCTCTTCTCTGCCTCCATGTAATCATGCAATAAAACAGAAAATATCATCATTTTGAAAATCGGAAACAAAAAAAAAAAGTTCTTAATATAGTTTTGCAGCAGTTAGAAACTATTAAGGGCGGACGGGACGGTCGAGGAAATATCCGCCATTGCTCTGTTGGTACTAAGATGGTAATCTCAGATTCTACTTCATATAATGGAACAAAAATCTATCATTGTGTATGCTCACTTGCAGTGCATATGCTGATTGTTTTTCAGCCTCATCTGTGCGATAGAAATCGAGATTACCATCTTCAAAATCGCGAGGCAAATTGTTAGAAAGAGAGGGAAGATAGGAAAAATAACACGGCGTCCCGATTCACCTTAAACTACTAAAACTTTACAAACTTTGCAGAAGTAATGTCATTTTAGTGTAAAAACACCAACTTTTCATAACTAACGCAACTGTGTTGGTGGGTCACTTTATTGACATTTGCGGGAATCTCTTATCTTGGTATTAAGATACGTTGGGTGCTACTGGTCGTGACAAACGTCACTTGATTTGTCAAGGGGCGTGTGTGTAAATCTGAGACGTGTAAATATGCGATAGGGTGTGAAAAGTGCTGAAGCCTAAGCTGCAACTCAACATAATACAAAACGTTACACAACTTCACTGTGGGGATTGAATTTTTCATGAATTGGTTACGGCGATTCATGAAAAATTCTTAACTTTCACATCCATTAAGAAGTTTTCTAGAGACTGAACTGATTGGGTTCTTTAGCTTTCACAGACATACTAAACGATACAACATCCAAACTAAATAACGCAAGTCTCATCACTTGCCAGAGCGGGAGCACTAAATTCAATACCCATATTATTCTGCGAACGACATCGAGTCCTGTTAGGCAAATTGATCAAACGCCAACGATGTCTTGGCAAATGAAAGAAGTTCTTGTCCATCATCTCTATGATAGCTGATCCATTATCTCTATAGTTGCAACTAAAACTTGGCAAATCTTACAAATAACAAGTAACATTTACTTGCTGCATGGGTCCAGGAATAGGGTTCACAATTCCATGTTGGTCCTTGGAATACCCCGGCCCATGGTCGTGTAGCTTTTGGGTAAAACCTGGGACGATGCCATGCAAGCGCCCGCACACTACGAGGTGCCAAGAAGTCTTTTGTTTGAGTGAACTACAGTATTACGTAATACTCTGGACCTGATTGATTTTTGCTGTTGTAGCTACAGCCAGTACACCATCCTGGACTTGTGACTTCGTTGCTTCCTCCGTGAGTGTTTTTCGTGAGCCGAACTTCATGTAACTGGTGTTGTTCATAACTGCTGAATCATGGTGTTCGATTCCGACCTTTTCGGACTCCGCTTTCAAGGTCTCTTCTTTCAATACAAAATATCTTCCATACACAACTTTTGGAGATGCAAAAATCCCGTTCGTTAAATACGATTAAAATCTTAGCTTTCAAATTAAGGGTCACATTTTCCTCATCAAACCAGGCAGTCCAAACAGGTGCGAACCATTAGTGGAGTTGCCACATTCAAGCACAATCATGTAAAGTTGCTGCATTTTTTCTTTTCGAATGAGTTGGTATCATATCTGGCGGTGTGCGATCCAACCACTAATATGGGCACTGTAATGGAAAAAGTATCTAATAATCACGCTTGTTGAATAGTTTTATGAGTTCAAGCAGTGCAACGCCAAACAAAAAAAAAGTTCCCGAGAGCTTTCTACCTCTATGTGTTGTTTTGCACGTCTGACCGGTAATTGGCTTAATTGGATCGAATGCAATCTACACTAGACGCCTACATTATTCGTTCTACTAGTAGGCATTAGTTCGTTGTGGTCGACATGAAGCTCACCATAGAACAGATGCCCATTGCTCTGAACAGTACAATTGTATTCTCAGACGCAACTATTCCTAGAAGACCCATTTCCCATGGTGTAAATAGGGGAGGCATGGATTATGAGAAGTGTTTACATGATGCTTGCTCTGTACAAACTACTAATAGGAGTTTTAACTATTTAGGTTTGCCTAAGAATGCAAAAAGTCAACAGTAACATAGCAAAACCACATTCACACTTTAAGAATGTCTCTCCATCATCCCCTATATTTACTCGCTTTTGCAATAACAATCGGTTCTGTTTTGCGAAGTGCTACTCATTTTAATGTTTGAAATTAGTTCTAATGTGCACGCCAGTAGCGAGTTCCAGCAAACCACAGCATGTATTGGATGTTTCGAAATCCCAAATTGTATATTATGGAGTGCTTTTGGTTTTGTGCATATGGATATGCACATTGCACAGGTACCTATGTGCAGGCTATGTTACGGTTCAAATAACACTAGTTTACAGCATTTTGGAACTCGGTAAGCTGATGATCATTTTTGGTGTAGAATCATGCCCTGAGTTCGAAAACGCGAAAGAAAAAAATTACAGTAAAGCGGAAATTTTTTCGACTTTACATACAAGGTTGATGATTTGAAATCGATTTTTGTTCTATTTTTAAGCAATGTAGCTCACTTCAAACATTTCATTCTCCGTAATCAATACTCCGATTGAGCTGAATTTTTTACTGTGCCTCGCCTACATATGATACGTCAAATTAACGTCGAGAAAGAATTTTAAAGTTGTTTTTTTATTATTGAAAAAAATACATTTCTTCAAAAAATTTTGGGAATTTTGCTAAAATTTAAAAAGATCGTCCCTAAAACTCACCAATATCTTGAATTTTATCAATCTGACGCAAAACCTGTATTCAGATGATCAAATGGTATTGTAGTCAGCTTTCAATTTATGGAAAAAGATTTAAAATTGGTTGAACAAAACGAAATATATTTGAATTTTAGTAAATTACATATTTTGAAAAGTTGTAAAACTCGATATTGAGCTAAAACTCAAGAACTGTTCTACTTAAAATTTTTTGAAGGTCGGTTTCGAAATCAGCACTAAATTGTGCTTCAAAAATTTTGGTCGTTGACAGAAGTTCACGACTTTCGTTTGTAAACTTGTGTAATTAACTTTTTTCTCGCTTGTATCAATTGGGCGTATATTTGCAAAACAATAAATAAGCTAGAACTATCCTCAATTAGAAAACGAGATGAAAGTAGCATGTTATAGACACAATTTGGGGAATCGATAAGTTCCAGTGCCAACCGAACACAACCGAAAATAGTTTTTAATGAAAATGATAATCAACGTCATCGACGACGTGGTGTTTTGCGTTATGCAGATCAACAATGCGGCCGTTAAATATCCAGCGACCTCGACGAATGTGTAGTCCTCTCCTTTCTGTGCAAGGATTTCCTAGAGACGCATATCCAATGTTAAAGTTTTTTTTTTAATTTTTGTGGAATTCAGATTTGCGAATAATTGTTTTTCGCAGTTGAAGTGATTAATCAAGTAAATGTTTCATATGTTTTCAAAGATTGAAACAGTAGCATACCTTAAATTTTAGGACTTGGTGCGGAACCAGATTCGGGGTTTTTTTTAAATATAAAGTAAAAATGATGTTGTTTTGGCCATATGAACTTCCAGCTTTATTGCACTGTTTGTTTCGAGGTGGTATGAACTGTACTGGTTTTGTTTATTCATCAGAAATTTCTTTTGTGAGCTTTTCTATTTGCAAAATCTGAAATAGCAGAATCGAAATAGATTGAATTAACAATATTGCGTTCCATAGACAGAATCGCGAGGTTTGTTAACCTCAGATTACTCATAGTGCAACTTTAGTGATTGTCAATCAATTTCAGTTGCGTAAAGCATCTCTCACAAATCGCTATGCTGACGCCAATTGTCACAAAGATGCGAGGACCAAGTTATATGTTCGGGATATTGAATCGTTTAAGTTGTATTCGTGATTGGAATTAAGAAACCCCCTTTGATCATTCTCTTCATAATCGTATGCAACCGCTTCAAAAAACTGGAGCCGCTTTCTCTTCAGATCGAATTTACCTTGGTCAATCTCTTTCGGAGCGTTACTAAGGTCCACTTTGCATCGCTTGATTCAACAGAACTGAAGATGTCAATAAGGCGAATCTGTCAACTGATTTCTGGATCTGCTCGAATATTGTTTCGATTACCAGGATGGCTTCCATGAACCTTATTGCGCCTTCGACCAGCTTGTTGTGATTGTCTTTTACATTTTTTTAGACCTTTTTTTTGCATGAAGTTTTGTGTGGAGCCCAAAATCCAAGGAAGACAATAAATATCGGCGATCGTACAATCGTCAACAGCAATCCTGCATCCAGACCTTGTTGTGATGTTTTTTCATTAACCGTTAACTGTTCCCAAGCATCCAAGATTCTCTTCGAAGTGGAAATCGAGATTTTCACAGTTTAAAATGCTTTCGTTAAGGATTTTGTCTCCAGAAACGTGTGAGTGTTATCAGTTTTGTATCTTTTAATTCCGCCATTTTATAATTATCCGACAGAGACGTGTATTTCGTCTGACACTCCTCAGTGTTAGTTAGCCACTCCACTGAGGAAGATAACAAGCCGTATTCGAAATACGCGTATCTGTCATAGGATAACATAAAAGGGCGGAATTAAAAGATACAAAACTGTTTACACGCATTCGGTGAGGGTATTCTTTTTAGAGGGTTCAAAAAGTCGGTACAAGAATGATCACCATGTCACCATGAAATACTTAAAGATGTCGCGGTCAACTGTTCTCGAGAAAGCCTTGAAATAAGGCTTTGGATCGCCAATCCGGAGATGGTTCCGGGGTAACTTTGATAGTATTTTTCCGTGTAACATTATTTTTCCAAGTTTTAAAACAAGTACTGGGGTATCAGTTATCAATTGCAATTGAAAGATTCGATGGCTTTAAATACTTTGGGTGACTTTTAATTTTCCATATAAGCGAGAATCAGATTTTCATTTTGGGATAACTTTGAAAGTGCCCTGAAAAACTCATCAAATTTTAAAAAATAATCACAGATAGAAATCTTAGGAGTATGAACATGATGAAAGAAGCCTTGTGGAATGTATCAGAGATTTTTCATATCAAAACATTGATTTTTAACTAAATTATACGTATAAAAATGAGTTTGTAGAGTACTGAGTGAAAAACACAGTGAATTAAGCTGTCAAAAATCATTATCTTTGTAAAACAATATATGTTTAACGGTACATTAACTTATGATTACATGCTATTCATGGTGAGTTTTCTTTTTTGGGTACATTTTCAATGTTTTATTAACAAATTTTGAACACAGATTTATTAACATGAAATTAGAAGGGCATTACATACTTTTAGGCGTTTATCGATGTATGGAGATTTATGTGCCAATTTACAAAATTGCTTCCATATCGTAAAAACACACTTTGTTAATAGATTCAAGGCCAGATTCGGAATGAACTATGATGAATCTATCGAGAGTAGGAGTCCATTCATTGAAAAATTAGTTGAAATGATGTCGTATAGGTGATTGTTTGAAGGTGTTGACAAGATTATCAACAATTTTTATTTCTTGTCCAAAAAGTTGTATATAAACTAGATTTTAATGAAAATACGTCTAAGATGAACTTTTATATGTATCCAGCTTTTTACGCTTTGATGAGGGGTGATGCTTTTTTGACGGATCTTGCCGACAGCCCTTGCAGCATCACAGCAGCCAAAATTTTCAGTTCACTGCTCCAGAAATGTCAAAAATTTTCACCTGATGTTACCATTGTTACCATCACAACAAATATAATCAGGTTTTGGCAGTTTGATAGTCACACCATGAATGCTTATTGTGTGCATTTTGTCCCCACCCTTAACAACTGGGTCCATAGTTGAGTGGTCAGCATGGGAGCCTGGCATTCACGAGGTTCTTGGTTCGAGACTGCTTGGTCGCTGTTTTTTATATTGTACATTTTTATGCTGTTGCCGAATAATATTTCTGAATTTTGATGCACCCGGTGGAAATAAATAACATTACTCACAGTCCCCACTAATCCCAAGAAATTGTGAGGCTATGCACGCAGTATCTAGAGCCGGAATAGGTATGGAACCTTTTACATAGTGTCTCAACCGTGGATATTGCCACCACAGCTTCGTCCGTCGGGCCATCCGGTGACAACGGCAGGAAAACCACGGCCAGCCAAGAACAACCAACGAGGATCCCCGCCACAATAACGTTTGCCGATTCAACACGGCGAAAGGCTCCCGGTAACCCACGAGGGGCACCACCACAGCCCGCTCGTTAAGGTCGTCTGTCAAATCTCTCTGAACCATACAGCACCAGGAATTCGGCAGGGGCTTGACCAGTGGACGAGTTCCGGCGCACAATTTCTTTGAAGAATAAACTTTCTTGTTCAGATGAGCAATAGAATAGAATATTTAATGTATGCGACGGATTCTGTTCACATCAGTAACGAATGTGCGGGAAGGAAAAGATTTATGATTACCAACAAATATGGTAACAATGGTAACATCAGGTGCAAATTTTTGACATTCCTGGAGCAGTGAACTGAAAATTTTGGCTGCTGTGATGCTGCAAGGGCTGTCGGCAAGATCCGTCAAAAATGAATCACCCCTCATCAAAGCGTAAAAAGCTGGATAGAATTGATTTACGTTTGCCTTTTTCTGAACTGGTTGAGAGAATTATAGTTATGAGATAAACTATACAATGCCTGTCGCATTATCAAAGTTACCCTTATTATCAAAGATGCGGCTGGCCAAGTTCCAGTGGAAACGTAGAGTTACAACGAAGAAGAAGAAGAAAGTCACAAATTATGAATCAAACAGTGAATCGAATTCATTATTCGTTAGGGTGGCAGGGCACATTTTTATTGATGCTACATGTATGATTTGTGTTGAATTTTGTTGTGCATTTGTAATGTTCTATTTATTTTTTCGAAACAGCACCATTGTGCAATCTTATCAACGAAAAAAACTAGGGGTGGGTTATGTCTGAGACATAACCGCAAGCTTGACGTAGGACAACTTTTAGCGTGTAATAAACTTTTTTGAAGCTTCTACCCTATCTGGTGAATGCAGCTATCTAGCAACAGCAAGGGTGTCTGGACGTCATTTCTGTTACGGTCGAGGATCTTGACTTCCGTGTTTGTGCGTACGAACATGGCAGATTTGAAAGAAAATTCTCAGTTGTTAATAGTTGTTTAAGTGATGATTAAACGCTGAGCTGAGAGACAGGCTCCATTTCAGTTTGGATTTATGCCAAGAAGAACAAAAAGAAGTAGAAAAAGATGTAGAGAAGAAATAGAAGAAGTGTCAAGAACAGGAATGAAAATATTTGGATCTGGAATTCTCCAATAACTCTTGTGGACTGTTTTTGGTGGTCCTGAAAAGGACCGTTTGGTGTATGGTGGTTCTGATGTTCCTGGGAAGGTTCTTGTGCTACCGATGATTGTTAGCGACCAGGTGTTGTTTGTGGTGAGCATTTGCTGTGTATCGTATCGAATAACGTTGCATTCCGGGCTCCGGTTTCTTGAGCGTAGCGATGTATTTCCTGTAGATTAGATGTTTGATGGTTCGGGCACTTCTACTGCGAGCACAGATAAAATTGGACGGTGATAAGAAAAATAAGAGCAATAGCGTCTACACTCTGCGCTAATGTTTTTAATGAAGGTTAAATCAATACACGAACCACCTAGGGTGGTTGCTTCATTATGAGGATTAGCTAATGTTAAATTTAAATGCTTCTTCATGAAGTTAAGGAAATCAAAATTTTCTTGTTTGGAAACGTCAATATTAAAGTCTCCAGTGACAACCATTGGTGTGTCCAGTCTAACATATCTGAACAATTTCCGCGTCATGAACAACTTCGTATTTCTTATGGTTGTTCCTGGTGAAATGTAAACCGACATTAGAAGTACTTCGGTTCCCATAACATTAACCTTTGCTGCACATATGTCTCCATAGTTGATCACTTCGGCAAACGTCTCGTCTCGATCCTCACCGAGTTGCTTGATGGGATGCGGAACAGCCACGGTTGATGCCGTTTCCTTCTGATAGATCGCGACTCCAGCCGCTCTCATACCCATTCGCTTGCACTGGGTGATGCGCTTATATCCATCAATCTCTATTGGAGAGGTAGCATCCATCCAGGTTTCATTCAGAGCGAGAAATTCTACGCTTGAAAGGATTCGATCAGTCGCTATGTCCTGCGCGTGAGCGTTCAAAC
The DNA here is from genome assembly GCF_035046485.1 of Aedes albopictus. Classification (NCBI taxonomy): domain Eukaryota; kingdom Metazoa; phylum Arthropoda; class Insecta; order Diptera; family Culicidae; genus Aedes; species Aedes albopictus. Next base: position 231,856,843 of record NC_085138.1, on the reverse strand, counting down.
TCTGTACATTGAGGCTCATCAATGTGCATGCAAAGCCGCTGTTTTCAACTACTTCACTCAGTTCATCTCCTAGTGTACGCAGTCGGTGATTACCCAAACGCAACAACTCGTTCCTTAAATCCACCATCTTTGGTGAGTTGCTACCCTTAGCATGCCCTGATAAAAAATATCATAAAAATACAATAAATTTTATTGTTACAACACCATTTTTTCGAAAAATATTCACCATTATACGTATTGTAATTTACACGGCACACTCACTATCACCCCTATTGTTCTATACCATTCGGCGAATGGTAAATGGCACTTTTACAATAAAAAATGGTGGTCGTTATGTATCTTAACCATAAAATTTTGAGAAAATTTTCATACACTTTTTCGCGAAAAACAATAGAATGTATTGTGTTTTTATGAGACATTTTTAGGGCAATTTTCAAAAGAAAACAATATATCTTAATGTTTTTTCATTGTTCTTACAATACAAATACAATAAATTGAATGGCGTCAAATGAATCGTTGTAACAAAAAAAAAATACAATAATATTTGTTGTTATTTGTAAGCAGTTTTCGCTTTTGAAAATCCATAGAATTTATATTTCTCGCTAACATTTATATCCAGCATTTACGAGCAATAACGGCCTCCAGAATGATATGCACATTTTATGATAAGAATCAAACACTCTGATGTCTGTCTGGTAAGTATTGCTTGGCAGCTGTTGATAAGATCTTTTCAAATAACTGCCAAATATCACAAGTCAGATTTCAGGTCGTATGATCCATACCATAAATCGTTCACAATTCATGTGGCCATTAGTACAGTCAACTTTCTGTCGTTGGGCTACGTTTAGGTGGGCTACGTTTTAACTGGGCGCCCGTGAGGTGGGCTATAGCCCAGTTAAAACGAAGTCAAACGTCACTTTTTGACGTGAAGCACGATTTGTTAAGGTTGGTAGCTCTGAATCTCTATTGTTAAAGATTATTTGACAGCTCAAAACTCAGCCCACCTAGTGAAAGTCTTTCACTAACTGGGCTAAGAGCTTAGTGCAACGAGCGAAAGTTGACTGTATCTGTAAATGCTGGAGAAAAATGTTACCGAGAAATATGAATTCTTTTGTTTTTCAAAGGCGAAATCTGTTTACATAACAACAAATATTATTGCATGTTTATTTTAACATCGGTTCAATTGACCCCATTAAACTAATTGTATTTGTATTGTTATCAATGGTAGTTTACTATTTACTAGATTCCTTTAATGTATTGGAAAACATTAGAAAAATCATTGTTCATCTTTTTCTTGTCGTAACATCCTCACTTGGCTAAACCTGCTTTTCAGCTAGTTTTCTATAAGTACTTCCTCAGTTATTCATTGAGAGCTTCCTCTGCCAACACGGCTTGACGTCTGTCAGTCGTTGAAGTTTTAGCGAATAATATTCGATAACCGAAACATCTACTGTACTCAAATTTAAAACGAAAACAAAAAAAAATATGTCAAGTGATTTTGTATTTGATTATACAAACATGATCCAAGCAACAATAATATTTATTGTTATTTATATGTTACGAATTGTTTTCAAGTGTAATTGAGAAATAAACACTTTTTTAATAAAAAGTCCATGAGAACTTTGCAGGCACTTTTGCAACTATTTAAAAACAACTTAAATCAATTTTTACTTATAGTTATTTTAAATTATTATAGAACTATTGAAAAACAATCGAATCAATTAGTCACTAATAAAGCTAATGTTCACTTATTGTACGAACTATATGGGCTTGATTTCTATTGTAAAAAGTAACAATATATCTACTATGTGTTTTATTGTGAACAATAAAACCAGTCATATGTTAATAATATTTACCATGTAATGAATGGTAATTTTTTATCCGGGTGATGAAATTTAAACGAGTTTGTGGAGTTCGTCAAGTAAAGGCCTTGAAGCATCGTAACACGTGACAAGCCAACGTACACCAATTGCTGATCTTGAGCCTTGTCATAATCATACACGACCTCGGAGAAAGTGCCACCTTGCGACTTATGAACTGTTAACGCACAGGCACTAACCACCGGAAACTGTATGCGTTTGCATTTAATGATGTTGCTTAGCTTTATGTTACCTGAACGTTTTGCAATAGGAGTCCAATCGGGTTGCAGAATTCCTGGCCTTGAATAGACAGCTGGTCGCGATTTGATCCTCAACGCAGCACCTATCGTCTCGTTGTCATACTTGAACCATAGTTTCACAACTGAGCCGTCTTCATCCTTTTCAATATATTTCAGCTCACCTATCGCACCATTCACTACGCCATCTTCTACATCGACGTTGGTTGTAATCATATATGGCATACCAACGGAAAGGCGTAGCAAATACGGTAACCCACCGGTTTCCACGACGCTCATCTTGTAGAGCTTGATGCGAGAGCTTGCCAGTTGACCAGCGTCCTTGTATCCCGCAAAAACGTCATCCGCTATACTGTCCAGAGCATCCTGATTATGCAGTACTTCGTTGTTGTATGCTTCAACATCCGCATTCCGATGATAAAGCCTTATTGCTCCTGGTGCGTTTTGTTTACACCACTCTACAGTACGGAACCGACTTTCAATCAGTTTGGTCTCCTCAGCAGTCATTTGCTGGCCATTACCAATCTTAGTGAGTATACTGGAGAACTCTACATCTGTCTGCCGCATAACCTTAACAAGCGGTAAGAAATCCAATGCTTGCCAAAGAACAGCACCGTGAAAGGAATTACATGTAGGCTTGTAAACAGGCCTTGCATTGACGGGTGGCAATTGTCGCAAGTCTCCACAGAATACGATGTTAATTCCGCCAAATGGATCATCATAATTACCACTAATGTCCTGAAGACGCGCATGAATGGTGTTGAGAATATCCGCACCAATCATACTAACTTCATCGATTATGACCGCCTTAATGTTTGCAAAAGCATTGCGGTACAACTGCAGCATCTCAAAGCTGAGTTTCGAATTGGCTCGCCTTGACATAGTGATCCGAAACGCTGAATGAACGGTTGTTCCTCCTATAGCAACGGCTGCTTTTCCGGTGGAAGCACACGCCACATAGGCGTTCTTCTGCGCGTTGTGGGCTTGACTGTAGCGGTTTATCGTCTCCATTAAAATGCGCAGAGTGAATGTTTTACCGCACCCAGCAGGTCCAGTAAAGAAAATCTGCATCGGCTTGCTGCTTTCATCGTAACTGTGCAAACTGTGGATCATTTGCAGGATGAGGTCGCGCTGCTCAGCATTGGTTGTCCGCACCATTGCACAGTAATCTTCTTTCGACATGACATTAGTACGTTGCCTGATGACAGCATTCAGTGCTCCTGTGGGCAAATGTTCAATATCGTCGTTGTTGGGCTCCATGATGATCGTTCGCACAAATTCATCATTCTTCTCTGTAGCGGCATTCTCCTGCTCACCAACCTCTTCGTTCTCACAAGTACGAAGGTATTCCTCTACAGTCTGTTCCAAGTTCAGCTCGCAGTCATATTCCCTTCGTTTTCTCAAGAGATCTGCCTCGTTCATATCATAAAGCTGAAGAAACTTGTTGCCATCCAGAATGTCGCAAACTTCGCTTCTGAATGGCCAAAACAAAAGTACCGATTCACGCTTGTACTCAGCCAACTCGTTCATACTGTAGCCACGCCATCTCAATATTCGTGGGACATTCCGGATAGTGTAGGTGTTAGTACCTCTTCTTTGAGTGTACCGTGCTGCGAAGTCAGCTAAACACACATCTTCTAAGCCATCGCGCTCTTCGTATTTCTGGATAATGTTCTTGGTCCACACATCAGTCGAATCCTCATCGATTTCCTCTTCATCCATCTGCCTGTACTGTTTCCTAGATCTTATCCTTTCATGAGGCCACATCGTTGGCAAGAATTGAACTTTCCTGCTGGCTTCAGACATAGGCAATCGCAGAAGTACCCATGCAGCTTCCTGGGCACACATCTCCACAGAGTTCAGCATTTTCAAACTAACCTTCTTCAACAAAGCCGTGTAATCTTGGTCCGGATACTGCTCTTGCAGAGCGATAAGCTCTCGATGCAATCCACTTATACCGCGGTTAGACTTGTTGACATAGTCAACCAAGTAACACGCACATGAGTACACGTCGAGGATGAACTGCAAATCCATGTTAGAACGAAGCTTTTGAGCAATCCATGGGTTGAAAGGATTCGTCCATAGCTCATTCATCACTCGCTTCAGGAAGATCGTTGGTCGCTTAATCGAAGAACGCAGAACATCAAGGTAGTACTCGTACGTACATTTACAGTCGTCTAGAAACTCCTCTAACGTGTCAAATGCCTTGGTTTCCAAAATTTGTCTCATTTCCGAGGCACGCTTCCTCAATCGATCACGGCGACTATCATCAGCGGTGAGAGGAATCAGTGTTCGCTCTTCGTTCATTGGCCAGTACGGTATGTTAAACCTGCAACGCTTTTCATTACGTTTGTAGCAAGTACGCGTGTGGTCATGAATCTGCTTCTTGATCGTTTCCGGCAAATGCACAGAGCTGATGGAACTAACTTTCCTAATAAGTTCCATTGTAGCAGGCATATCTTCAGAAACAGTTTCGTTAGGATCGTTTGCGAGCCAAAGCATGATATGTGCATGTGGGCTGCCGCGATGCTGAAACTCGATGCGCTTGAAGGAGTCCACGACGTAATGCTTTCCCAACGGGCTGAACCTTGGTGAAGAAAGGATCGTCATGAGAACATCGACAAGCTTGTTGAAGTACAAGCAGCACGTGACGGCATCGTCGTTGACCAGCGTTGCTCGCTGTAGAGCACTCAGCTCCTGCAGCGGGTCCGTTAAAGCAATGCCGTTATACTCACTGGAGAGTTTGTGTAGCTGCTTCAACAAAAGAGGCCATTGAGTTTCACTGGCGCTCAGAGTCAGGAACATTGTTGGCTTCCCCAACTGTCGTATCATGGCGAAAAGGTCCTGTTTCCTTTGATACCAATATTGCACTGAATTTGGTATCGACTTCATAAACGACAGGTTCCGTTCCATAAGACCTTCCACGAAAGCTCGGTCGTTGAGCTGTCCTCGCGTTATGTTCACGGTTCCCACGCTTTTGAAGACATGCTGTAACCCTTCGGTAACTCGAAGACGCAGAATCTTCATAGCCATGTACAGCAAATGGTTGGGCTTGGCTCCTCGCCTATCACTCCGTCTCAGCTCACTGGTAGCCTTCATGAAAGGCGTGACGTGAGTCCCAGCCTTGAATTTTCTGGGGTGTCCAAGATAAATATCCGGAAAGGAAAGTTCCTCGGCATCATCATCGTAAACGATGGAAACTGGTCTCCTGTTTTGAGCTGGGGCGATTTCCAAACACTTATCCTCATTCCACATAAGTGTCTGTTGTTGACCAGCAAACATCTCCACATCATTGGTTTCCTCGATGATATCCAGCTGGATCGCGTCTCCATCCCGCGATGAACCAGGTTGAGGCTCAGAAGCAATAGCGCTCAATCGTTCCTGGTTAAAACTTACCCCCTCCCGTCTATACAAAGGAGTGGTAACAAGATATTCCAACCAAGCTTTCACCACAGACTTTTTGACGAATCCAGACAAGTAATTTGATTTATGAATAAGGTGCTTTTTAATGCACACGTTAAAAGCATAATCATCTTCAAGCTCGCGTGGAAGTGCCCTAACCATCTCATCTACATCTACTGGAACATTGATCACCTGACCAATGATCGCGTAACTGCCTAAAATTTCGGATAACATTTTATATAATCGAATAAAATGAGAAAATGTATATGTCAATCATACCTTGCGCTTGGCGCAGGCGACGAATCTGCATAAATGGCAGTCGTGGTGAAATAAGCCTTTCACTAATTGGGTCCAGCGGTGGAAGGCCCAAAGGATAAGGTGGATATTTGAACCCATTCGATGTTGACAAATTGGGTACAGCACCACGTTGCAAACTGCTGCGACAAGTCTGGCATACTTTGAATTCATTGACCGATTCAAAATGATTTCCCTCTATCAACACTCTTCCTGCAGCTTCGGTGATTGACTTTAGATCATTGATGAACCACAGCCTATCACATACGCTGCACGGTATACCAAATTCATTTTCAGTGAACCGTTTGTGGAACTCTCGATCAGCTTTATCGAATTTTGGTTCTTCTTGAATTGGTATAGATATGTCAATTCCTGTAAACATTAATTGATTCATTATGCGCACCAATTAGTAATGATAATACCAATAGTTTACTCACCCTGACCAAAGTGATCAGGAATTAGAACAGACTCGTTCTGCTCAGAACGAAATGGAACAAGTTCTGTAAAATGAGATTGAAAATAATGATTAAATGTTTGCCAAATCATTAATGCTTTTGGTAAAATGTGTCTGGCTTGGTGTCTGGCATAAATTATTTGAAATATTCTTGAGAAGAAAAATACACAAAATATTGTATACGTCAAAAAATGCTTTCTGTTGACAAATATGATCGTAGTTTTATAGGGGTATTCCTAAAGTAGTGTATATTAAGTATCGTCAATCAATAAACATAGATTTCGTTGTGGAATTAATGTGGTGACAGGTAAACTTGAAAATCTTCACAACAATAATATGCATACAACAGTCAATAAGCACTTACCTTGGGATCGAAATTGTTCATCATGGGCTTCCCCATCTACATGAATAGATGGAGCGATTCCTAAGAAAAATGAGGAAAATCTTTAACTTACTATACGCTTGCCATTGAATAATGTCTGGATTACAAAGATTATACAACGTTCACATTTCGAGCTCAACGTGTTAACGTCAACCGTCGAGTCCCCCATGAGTGCTACAGATTTTCAATTTACGAATTTGTCGCTAAACTCTACCACATTAAGCACAAAAGTAAAAAGCAGTGGAATTGGAGTGCTTTAATCATTAGCATAAACATCAATACGTGAAAGTTTTCCCACGATAAGCTATTCAAATCGATATATTTCATATCAAACCCTGTACATTGTACCGAATCGTGAAAAGTCAGCAAGTAAAAAGCACGTAACTGAAGAAACAAGCCGAGTTTCAATGGAAAAATAAAACCAACTAAGTATTATGAATTGAAGAATGGTATTATTTAACAACACTTGCTCACTTAAAAAGATTAGATACATGCACTTTTAATGCTTTCAGTCAGCTATCTGCTATTTTTGAAAGTACGACACTAGATAACAAACTAGCTTGCAGCAGTAATGCACAGCAGAAAACTTTTCCTGACAGCTGCACCGGGATCATACTATGCTAACGACTTAATGCTTGTGTGATACAAGTTGCATGACCGCGAATGCACTTTGAAAATGATAATTTTACTCACCGCTATATGAAACCGCACCATTTGGCAAGGTACCGTTGACTGGGACTGCTACAAATCTCACCGGATCAGTGCTCCTGCCCGGAAGAGGTTCCAGCACAAAATTGAGCACCGGCTCAAGATTGGCAGCCGCAGTCGTACCGGCATTGACACCGGGCCCGACACCAACGCCGATAGTTTCCCGCGCATTTTTCCTCCGCTGCCTGTACTGCCTCATGCGTTCCGCATTCGTCACAGCAGGCCTCGGCGAGACTCCTTCGATTTCCTGCTCTTCACGCTTCCGCTTGCGGAAGTTCGCAAGATATTTTGCTTCCAAACGGCGCGGCATCCTTTCAGCAACGAACGGAATGTACTCACTATCACCTGTCACACAACAACCGGCACAACGAAACACTTCCTCGGAAGAACCACCTTCGGCGACTGAAGAGTCAAAATGGACAAAAGTCCATGCGAGATTCCGACTTTTATATCCTCAAAATACATAACCAAGATACGTTGGCAAATTTGGAATGGGCGGAGCTATGCATGGAGTAAAGTTGTAATGTAAACCATTTCGCTGAGCGTATTCATAAGTTATTCTAGTCAAAATCGCAAGCTGCCATGATTTCTAAATCGATGAAGGAAAATTATTCGATTCGCAACTCTTGAGGAATTAGTTTCGGTGGTTCTGAAAAGGACCGTTTAATGGACGATTTTAGGAAGGAAACGACATGAATTCACCATGCCGTGTTGGTTTTCCCCGCCGTCGGAAACTGATTGCTGCCGCAGATTTACTTCTTGCCTGGTGAGATTCCTGGCCGAGCAGAGATTTGTCGCTGTGTTAGTGTGTGCTGCTGCCGGGCTGGAGGCGCCACGAACCTCCTTGTCTGATCCAACGAAAATGACGAAAGAATGTTAGAATTACAACCATGTTTCACACAAAACGGTCTAGATATGATAATGTATCGATGAATTCCTTATTCCATTAGCGGCCAGCTTGATCACTGTGTCAGAGCCATTTCACCAGGCATATTTTCAGCTTTCGATTGCACCACGTTTTTGCCGATCTATGGAATGAAACCTTTGAGGAATCAGGATGATTTAAGAAAGAAAATTACATGAATTCACAATTTGGCACAATGCATGTTGGTTTTCTCCGCGTCAAATGCTGGGCCACCGAAGACTGATCCACTGTTTGCTGCCGTGAATAAAATTAATAGCCGACCTCACTCTTGTTGAGAAACGACGATGTCTTTTACTTTTTGGGTGCAACACTATTCTCGATCGAATCCAATTCTCTTTTGGAATGATTTTCGGTGGTCCTGAAAAGGACCGTTTATATTATGGACGATTTTGATGAATTCACCACGCCACGCAATGCGTGTTGGTTTTCTCCATGCTGAATGCTGGAAGCCGTCGTAAACTGGCCCGCCGCTTGCTGCCTTGGATGAAATGTCCAGCCGAGCCGAGCCGTCGCTGGGTGGGTGTGTGCTGCTGTCGTACTGGAGGCGCCACCAACCTCTTTGACTGATCCAACGAAAATGACGAAAGAAAACCGAGGACAAAGCTTTTATACCCCTAGATTAGCAGGCGAAGCTCCTCCCATTTGGGTGGCTTTACAGTTTATTTCGTTTGCATGCCCCGCCCGCTTGCACCCAGACGCTTCAAACCATTAAGCAACCGAGAAATGAGTAAATTTCCATTGAAAGGATTATCAAAATATTAAATGGTTTGGATCATTTAAATTCGAAAAATGTTAGAATTAAACCATGCTTCACACAAAACGGTCCGGATAGGATAATGCGTTGATGAACTCTGTATACCATTAGCAGCCAGCTTCATCACTGTGTCAGAGCCATTTTGCCATTTCACCAAGCATATTTTCACTTTTCGATTGCACCACGTTTTTGCCGATCTATGGAATGAAACCTTTGAGGAATCAGGATGATTTAAGAAAGAAAATTAAATGAATTAGCAATTTCACACAAAGCATTTTGGTTTTCTCCACGCTAAATGCTGGGCCACCGAAAACTGATCCACTGCTTGCTGCCGTGAATAAATTTAATAGCCGACTTCACTCTTGCTGAGAAACGACGATGTCTTTTACATTTTGGGTGCAACACTATTCTCGATCGAATCCAATTCTCTTTTGGAAAGATTTTCGGTGGTCCTGAAAAGGACCGTTCTGGACGATTTAGATGAATTCACCATGCCACGCAATGCGTGTTGGTTTTCTCCATGCTGAATGCTGGAAGCAGTCGTAAACTGGCCCGCCGCTTGCTGCCTTGGATGAAATTTCCAGCCGAGCCGAGCCGTCGCTGGGTTGCTCTGTGCTGCTGTCGTACTGGAGGCGCCACCAACCTCTTTGACTGATCCAACGAAAATGACGAAAGAAAACCGGGGACAAAGCATTTATACCCCTAGATTAGCAGGCCAAGCTCCTCCCATTTGGCTGGCTTTCCAGTTTATTTCGTTTGCATGCCCCGCTCGCTTGCACCCAGACGCTTCAAACCATTAAGCAACCGAGAAATGAGCCAATTTTCATTGAGCAATGTTTCTAATTTGGAAAATTCGATGCAGAATTCCAGGTGGAATTAGTGGCCGGCTTTATCATTGTTGCTGAGCCATCAAGCATTCAATATTTCACTTTTTTGTTGCACAACGCTTTTCCAGATCGATGGGATTAAACCTTCAAGGAATCTGGACGATTTAAGAAAGAAAATTACATGAATTCACCATTTCACGCATGCGTGTTGGGTTTCTCCGCGGTGAATGCTGGATACCATCGAAAATTGCCTCGTAGCTTGCTTCCGTGGATAAGATTGAGTGACCGTCTGCGCTGTTGCCAAGCAACGAGTATTCACTCTTTTACTGTTTGGTTCCACAACACTTTTCTCGACTGATGGATGAAAATAATTCGATTTCTAACTCTTGATGAATCATTTTCGGTGGCCCTGATAAGGACCGTTTGTTCATGAATTCACCATGTCACGCGATGTGTTGGTTTTCTCTGCGCTAAATACTGGACCGCCGAAAACTGACCCACTGCTGCTTGCTGCCGTGGATAAAATTAATGGTGGGCTTCACTTCTTCTGAGAAGCCGAGCTGTCTTTCACTTTGGATTGCACTTAGCTTTTCTCGATCGATGGCGGTCCAACTCTTCAGGGAAGATTTTATGTGGTCCTGAAAAGGACCGTTTATATTATGGACGATTTTGATGAATTCACCATGCCACGCAATACGTGTTGGTTTCTCCATGCTGAATGCTGGAAGCCGTCGTATAGTGGCCCGCCGCTTGCTGCCTTGGATGAAATTTCCAGCCGAGCCGAGCCGTCGCTGGGTTTGTGTGTGCTGCTGTCGTAGTGGAGGCGACACTAACCTCCTTGACTGATCCAACGAAAATGACGAAAGAAAACCGAGGACAAAGCTTTTATACCCCTAGATTAGCAGGCGAAGCTCCTCCCATTTGGGTGGCTTTCCGGTTTATTTCATTTGCATGCCCCGCCCGCATGTACCCCAACGCTTCAAACGAATAACCAACCCAGAAATGAGTAAATTATCAACGAACGGATAAAGTAACCAAAATATTGAATTGTGTAGATCATTGTAATTCGAAAAATGTTAGAATTAAACAATGTTTCACACAAAATGGCCTTAATAGGAAAAAGCGTTGCAAAATTCCAGGTGGAATCATTAGTGACTGGCTTCATCAATGTTGCTGATTAATGGCATTCAATTTTTTTCACTTTTTGGTTGCACTGCAGTTTTCTCGATCGATGAAGAAACATTTTTCGATTCGTAACTCTTGTGGAATTAGTTTCGGTGGTCCTGAGAAGGACCGGGACGAATGTTGGGCAATTAATTCAAATTATTTCTCCACGCAATGCAATGCGAGTGGGTTTTCTGCGCCACCGAAACATTGCCGCTTGCTGCCGTGAACGTATTTCCAATGCCACTCGCCTTTGGCACTGGCAGTCCAAAACCGAGGCACTCGCCAGCTCTTCCTCCGATGCTGGTCGAAATGGAACTGACGAACAGCTATCGCATGATCGCATTCCTTCCTGCACCAAAGTTGCCCATCACGATGCGCACCAATCAGAGAGCGTTGGTGGACTGAACGAGAAATTTTGTCCGCTACCCATATTTATAGATTTCAGCGTTTGCAATGTCAAACTTTAAAACAATTTTTCAACTATTTATCAATGATTTTCAGGTTCACCGAATGTTCCAAATGGAACGCGGGAGTTTCATCTTTCGTATAACGGGATTCTTTTATCATTTCGTTAAGTGGGGACGATACTGTGAGCGTTTGAAATCTTTCACTCAAACGTAACGCTCTCGGTATCATAAATTTTGAAATGACACCAGGTATAGAAAACAGAGACGTAGTCCTACGTCAAAAAAAGTTGGAGGGGTTGTATACTGCCTATGATCACATAACTGTCCCATATGAATAGGAAACCCAGCAAACATGGGACTGATATGCGATCATAGGCAGTATACTAGACACGACCGCAAGTCTGACGTTGAATAACATCCGTTTATGCATTAGTTTCGATTATTGAATGCTGTATTAAAATTGATAAAGACTGTGATGTGAAATTTTGGTTTGGTTTAGTTTGATTGTAGACGGCAATTGATAGTGGAGTTTATTATTTATCATTATTTTCGATCCGATTCATTCCTTATGAACTTTGCCGTTCAATTTGAATAGGTCGTAAATTTGCTGGGATTCCTATACAGATACGACCTATTCAAATCGAACGTCAGAACAGTTTAAACCTGTGTACTAGCCCAGCACTAGGTTTTCTTGGTTCACTATTTATGGGCAGCCCAGGTACTGGTAGTCGTAACTAGTTTCTCTTTCATTAAACTATGTTGTTGCTCTCGAAATACAGTGAGTCAATTTGCAGAACAAGCTAGACCTTTGAATTTCTTTGGATGCTATCAGGTAATTATTTTGCAAAGAAAATTGATGCGGATTTCAAATCCTCTCGCACAATTTCTCTGCTTTTGCAGGTTTATATATAGAAATTTAGAATGGACGCGACAAGACTTGTTCCGCGTAGTAGTTTGTTTTAAAATGTTTCCATAAACGAATTTTTCAAAACCATTCAAAAATCTTTACCTATAACAGAATTGCCTTGGTAATCGTTCATTTTATAAGAATTTAAACGGATAGGGTAATTCATGTATTTTGGACAGGCTGAGGACAATGTTAAAAAAATCGTCCCATAGCTTCCTTAGAAAGGATTTGATTATTTTGTAAAGTTACTATTACGCTTATAATATGATTGTACTTTGCGTTCCTGGGGATAAACAGCTTAACGAACGCATTTAATGCTGAGAAAATCACAATTTCCAATCACCTGTTAGAATTGCATTTTGGACACCGAATATATGTTTCGGACACCCTCAGGTATATATAATTTGGACAGGGCAATTATCACCATGTTTAGCAATGAATACTGCTTTATCATGAAAGTAGCATACATTAACAAATATTTTCTTGTGAATAATTAAAATTCTCCGCTTAACAGGCATATATTTTGATAACTATTACAGTTTTTGTTAAAATCGAGGAAATATCGGCAGAACCACATAATACGCCTCCAAGTATGCAATCACATAGCATCCCTATGTAGTTCGTAAGATGACCAAAATATATTTACAGTAGAAAACTTGTAATGTATTTTGGACATCACCTATTTCAGGCGTTCTAGATGAATGTTAAGAGATTGGCTGCCCAATGCTTCTTAATTGAATAGTTTTCATTGCAATAAGGCTTTTAAATTTCTTACAATTATCAATTCAACGGTTCTGAGGTGAATATTGTATGTGACTGTGAAGTGTATGTCGTCTTGCATACCTGTGCATTTGAGGGGTTTTAGTGAAATATTTTACATTTTCGATAATTTTGAAGTAAATTCTTATTTGTTAAGCGTATTTTCAACGTAAGTCATCAGAATAGGGTCTGTTTGATCCAATTATCGATATTCAGAAGTATCTACTTTTATTAGCTCTCCGGAGCAAGACATATTTCACAGTGCATGTCCAAATTATATACATGTCCAAATTATATTTTTTACCCTACAATCCAACAGATCATTCAAAAATGCAAATAGTTAAGCTTTTGCTAATTGGTGGACTGGAATTACCAATATGTAATTATATACTTAACTAAGAATTTCTAGATATCATACAGTTTTCTTCTAGATTGTGTGGCAAAAATGGGCATAGAAATGTTTAATTTTTGCGGACACAACACACATTAAAATTTGGCTGGGAAATATAAAGGATGCTACAACAATCTAATATATTTCCACTATTCCGCTTGCAAAGTTTATGCTACGGTTTTAAGACTTAGTCGGTTTTGACATATTTGTGACCCGACGCGTCGTCTAAGAAAATTATTCGTTTCATTCTTGTGAGGAACATTTTTGAAGCCCTTAGAAAGGCTGTTTAATATTATTTGTTGTACATTAATCCTTCAATTGTTGCATGAGGTGAAAATCGGTAGCTATGCCAACCAAATCCAGAAAGTCATCGGTGGCGTTGATTCCGATGGGGGTTTTGCGATGGCGATGCTGCGCAAACTCGGGGCAAAAGCAAGCCCTCGTTGTTGCCGCGCACCAGTTTGAACTGGCTGATTGCTCCACTGGCGCCGCGTACAACGATACGAAGGAGAACGTAACAGCCGACAACCACCGCGCTCGGCTTGCCAAAGCATACTGATGGAAAACGCAAACGGAGAAACTGGCTAGCTCTTCTTCTATGTGATCCACTCGACGGGTCAAGAAAGAATGATGGAAGATGAGAAGAAGCAGTTTGCTTCTATACGGCATAATGGCCTGGCTTCCCCTCTCGAACGTGATTGGTTAAATGTGAGGGGAGTAAAATTCAACGATGCCATACAAATTTATCTGCAATAATAGCGGAGTATTAAAATATACTAAAATGATTATTATTAGCCATTTCCAAATCAGTATGTAGGCTTAGGATTAATTAATATTATAATGTTTAATAAAGATTGACAGTATATAGTACAAAAGTCATGTATTTTCGACTAAAATTTCTAAAGATTACAGATATTTAAAATTCTAAAATTCTTATTGAAATTTTGCAACGCTGGTTAACATTTTCATTTTCCAGCAAATTTGCCATTTTTCAAAGTTGAAGAAATTTTAAGCAAATTTATTATGCGCGCATAAGTTTATGCTTTTGTCACCGTATCTTGAATTAAGAATAGATTTGACATCAAACGGTTAAAATATTCCCAGTTGTTGCCATGCCCATTCGCTACCGCACTGGGAAAATGTTAATAAGCCACCGCCGGCGCCGCTGCTGCTGCCGGTTGCTGGCGGTGCTTGTACCGCGTTCGGCGGTGCTCTCGAAGTAGGTTTCAAGATGTTTGCACTTGCGTTTCTTCAGTTTCTAGTGGAATTCGAATCAACTCTTTCGTGGAATTTAAAATTGTAGCCCTAATAAGGGCTGTTCAATTTTGATTTCACAAAACCAAACCGCGTTGCTGCGGTGTCGTCGGCGTCCATCCGCTTCCGAACTGGGGAAATGATAAATTATTCCACCACCGCCGCAGCTGCTCGGTTGTCGTAGGTGCGTCCGTCCGTCTACCGCGTGAGAATGCTGAGCGAAAATGCAAACCGAGCTGTGCTCCTCCCTCTCTGATCCGGTGAACGACTCCGCTCGAGCTGCCGCGCGCGAAGACGCACCGCACCGACCACCGCGCTCGGCTTGCCAAAGAACACTAAATGAAAACGCAAACGGAGCAAACTGCACAGCTCTCTGCCGATGCGTTCCCCTCGAGGTGTTGATGAAGAATGAAGGAAGAGGGGAAGAAGAAATAGCTTTTATACTGCCAGGCGCTCGACGGAAAAGTCCAAAACTGCGCTCGAACCTGATTGGCTGGATAAAACATGGGTTCACTTTTCCTAAATTTTCAATAGTTCGCTGTTAAAAATCAATAGTTGTTATTAATTGATATAATTGCTGGAAATATTTGCGTCTGATCGGTGCTAAAATTTTTAAAATTCGTTCATAAATGACCGAGTTATTAGCGTTCAAAAGCTGACCATTTTTCGTGACGCGGCCGATTTTTGGTTTTTCTGAAGTTACACCCCTATATGTTGCCGAAGGACGTTATTCAACGTCAAAAATTTAAGTATAGTACTCATTTTCTTACTATCTTGGCAATTTAGTGTTTCTTACAGGAGATTTGGAGAAATGGATCAACTTGAAACCCGCGATCTCGAAAGATATCCGACACACGGTTGTCCTGGATAAGGACATTGACCATGGTGGCAGGAAATTTTGTGTCTCGTGGGTGACCTACGCATAATTGCTGCTGAGTGCTGAATGCACCATACAGGAAGCGTGTGGAAAGATAGGCATCCAGATGAATGAAAAAGATGTCTTTGCATTTTTCAGGATACTCATTTCTGTTTCATTAAAGGTAGGTATACTAACAACTGTTCAATTTATAAAATGGACTAGCTTGCATAACTACAAAAAAGCGTTGTTTCAAATTTATTTCTGTGG
This sequence comes from Aedes albopictus, assembly GCF_035046485.1. NCBI lineage: Eukaryota > Metazoa > Arthropoda > Insecta > Diptera > Culicidae > Aedes > Aedes albopictus. The sequence continues at coordinate 231,840,970 of NC_085138.1, read as the reverse complement.
AATGTTGCCGTGTGTCAGGCAGTAACTCTACGACCTTTTCATCTATGACTGAATCTTTATCTTCTCCTCCAGTAATGTTCATATTTTTCTCCAATTTCTGTTAAATTGTGTTTACGTAAGCCTATGCTGAATAGATCGTGCATCGGATCAACCCTCTTGTTTTCTGATACGTGAAATGACGGTAGTTCGTTAAACACTGAGTCCGTTTGTATACTAATCGCATCTAGATCACGTTCTGAACGCTCTTTTGATCTTCGGCAGAAACAGCAGTAAAAGTTAGCATTGAATCCGCTTGGCATGCGTAATGTGAAATGAAGTATCAAATTGTCCCCTTGTAAGAGAGACATTCTACTAGGCTACTGGGCTGTTTAAATTAGAAAATTCAAATGTAAAAAATTGTAATTTCCACTATCACTGACATCTGCTCTTTTCAACATTCCTGCTACAAAAATTTGATCCAATTTAGATCCATACACAGCATGACGACTTTTGTGAAAAATTTGGCTGTCATTCATCTCATACTCATCAGTGTACAGCCAGATAGGAATAACTGTTTGATTTGGGTTTTCATTTTGTACCACTAACAAAATTTACAATTGCTAAATCGTAGATATGAATTTAGATGGTTTATGGCCATGTATGATTCAGGTTGAGCTACACCGTACGATGAGCAGGCTATGAAGTGCCAGATAAGTTTCGATGCTTTCGAAAATGGAAATCCTAGAATGACTGTCAGCTTTATCAGTATATCTGCTGCACTGGCAATGGCTAGCGTCTTCAGAATCGTTATTTTCTTCACCTTCTTTATTACTCTTTCCTTTCATTTTTGGCGAATCATTCCTGTTTGCAATTCAACGAACAATTTTCCTGTTATTCACTACAATTGCTACCGATGGCCTTCTCAGATTTCAAACCAAGACAAAAGACCGAAACTGTTGAAAACTTTCGTGGTTCACGGAAATGATGATGATCTGAATGCCTTCTCTTGAATTTTCATTCCAGCTGCTGTCGCAGGTTTTGCCATTTTATGACCAGTGACAACATGCCCCCACCCGTAAACCCTGTTACTGATACTTTCGGGTACAGTACGGGGTTTACTCCTTTTCTTCTAATTCTAAAACAGCTATCTTCACCATTGGTTGAATTTACTCCCCCCGCTCGTCTGAAAGGTCACCGAACAAATTCGGCCACTTTGCACGTTGGTCCATCTTTCTCCAACAGCAACAAACATCAGGTCTTCAACCGCTGGGTGCCGATCGTTGTTCGGCGAACACTTTCGCCCTCTTGTTCAGGGTCGGAAAATACGTATTCTTTTTGCTAAAGATCGTGTGCATGAATGTTGTGGCGTCAAAGCTTCCCGGCTCTCCTTCTCGTTGTTGGATACGTGTTTGAGAGAACACGAGTTCACTAGATTCTCCGCCTCGATTAGGTGATCGTCCTCAGCGCCTCTTTCACCGATCGTATCAGCCTCTCACACGCGCCCCCATGTGCGAACGGAAGAGTAAACGTCCAACGAGTCTTCGCACTGATGAAGGTATTTCCATTTCTGTACATTCTTCTTTGATTTCTCGCACCAAATCACGACTGGTTCCCTCGGAATTCGTGCCGTTGTCCGAAAAAATCTCGATCGGACTGCCACAGCGTTTCACAAGATTCTGTCGTGAGGCTGTACGTCACCTACCCATTAGACTGGGTCAACAAAGTCGATTTTTTGGAACAAAGCTTTTTCGATTCATTTTAGCGTCAAAAGCAACTGTACAAAATTTGGGAGCGATTGGTTGCGTCCCCGTATTCCGTATTGCGATTGAAATGTGTATGGAATTTAGTATGGGAAAACGTGCTTTTTTGTATTTTTCTTACAAATTGAAATTTTTCGTCAAAAACGATCTAGGGTAATTCATGTATGTTGAACAGGCTGAGGACAACGTTGGAAAAATCGTCCCCTAGCTTCCTTACCCACTGACAGAAATGTCTTGCCATTTTGCTGCCAGAAAGATAAAACGTAACTCGTGATTTCATGTCGAGTCTGACGGATGCGGTAGTCTTCGTCGTCAATCCGGAAATTGCCTTCAGCGGCAGGTTGATACGGTGCGGTTTTAGTCCCAGCTTCTTGGATAGATTTGATGTGACGAAGTAGATCTGTGACGCGGAATCCAGTAGATCACGGGCGGCGAATTGCTGACCATTGGAATCTTAACGACGGCGGTTGCGAGGTAAAATCGTTATACGAAAGTTGACGATGTGAAATCGTTATAGGAAAGTTGACTGGTGACTCCGAAAGAAAGCTGACTACCCTTCACTGGAACAGATTCTAGTGACGGTCCTCCGTGAAGCAGAATGTGATGGTATTTTCTGCATTTGCGACAGCACCCGGCAGAGCAAGCAGCCTTACCATGGGACAAACATAGACAATTCTTGCATAAACTCAACTGGTTTACCGGTCGGCGACGGGTGTGTCTTGGAATCTCTTACAGTAATACAAGCGGTGGGGTGACTCGTAGCAGACCGAACACTTCGATGAAGTTGGGAGTCTTCGTTGGTACTGATGAAGCCGGTTGGTGCTGCGCGTTTGTGCTCTAGCAGTGTGTTGAACGATGGCTTCCGATTGAAGAGCGCGCGCAGTTTCTAGCGCATAAGTGCGTTGTTCATAGAATTTTAGAATATCCTTCAGTATTGGAGGCGCTCGATGCGTCAGACCGTTGCTGTCGGGTTTCTGGGTCTGCATTGGCCAGGAGAAGGTAGATCAACACACAGTCCCGATCCTCTTGTTGAAGGGCTTCCAATGTCCGTTTGATATCGTCGGCCGTTTCATGGAACGTGCGTAGACTACCCACAAATGAAACAGCGGAGTTCGGAATTTAACAAAATCGTGGGATTTGGTGGTTGTCGATTTGGTCGTTCCGATCGAGTCGCTTCCGTAGATCGTCTAGCGCCCCAGCGTACGAGTTATCTTCGACTTTGATATATTTCAAAAGAGCTGCTGCTCTACCCGTAGTGTACGTTTTGAGATAGAACAACTGTTGTTGTGCGTTCGTTAGCCGTGGATTGTGGTGCACGGAGCTAATGAACAAATCATAGAATGAATTCCATCCCCCGTAGGGGGGGATGGGGTGGGGGGGGGGGGGGGGACGGTGGTACCAATGTAGAGTGTACTTCAGCGCCAAAAATGTTTTCGCAGAGACCTACTAGCTAATTAATTTTAAACTTTAGGTACTGGCCCGGAAAGGGTTAGCATGCGGACCACCTACACAGTAGCTACTTTTCCCTCCACTATGAACTGGATTCACGTTACTACGGTCACGGATTCACTTATATTCTAACCACTAGTCTTGATTTAAAACGAACTTTGATTCTACTTAGTTTAATACTTCGGATGATAACTTGTAAACTGATTTATAATTAATTTCTATTTCTATTTCAGGATTTGATTGATCCGGGCCGGAACACCATCCAAAACTTGCCAACGAAATTCGTAGAGGAAAATCTTTATTCCCAAAGCTATAGCAGTTGCTTAGTAAATGCTGCTGAAATAACAATTACACCAGGAAATGCAATATCTCCATTGGTCCACCAGAAATCCTTCGGGAATTTCGTTTATCAGTTGCCTTCGGATTACGTTTGAATAATTCAATTTTGATTTCCATCAGGACCATTTCTTTAATACTGCGATTGTTTCAATAAGTACTTCGTTAACTCTGTCAATAATACTGATTATTAGATATATTCTTTCGTAAATCCATATACAAATGTGGTGCTTCTCTCTTGACAGTTATACTGACAATGATAATTCCAAGAGCTCGGCCTACTTATCGAGCTGCTAAACTACCACATCTCCTTTTCTTTCGAAACTGACCGCAACTGCTTCCTCCTATGTAAAGATTTTCCGGGATCCGAGAAGCGTACACCAAATATACCGTGATTTTTGGGTGAAATTGATCAGTGGGGGGAAATTGATCGACACGAGGGCCATTAGCTTTAATAACACTTTAAACCTAAAGCAATTAGTAAAAACTGACCATCATCTGGCTCAAGGGTTATTGCATGATGAGTTTAAAAGTTTTACAGAAAATTAGTCACATATGTCTGTATTAAATTGCACTTCACACTTCCAAACTTTTGTAACCGTGGCGGTATCGCAAATGTAATGAATATTCGAATGAATGTTTCTAGCTGTCAAGTATTCGCTAAACCTGATTTGGTCTTCAAAAATTCTATAAATACTAGCTGACCCGACGTGGCTAGCCACGTTTTCACCATCCCGAGAATTATGACGATGGCTTAAAAATGTTGGTATGCATTTTTTGCTTTTCTACAACTTTATTCAGAAACCATGTTTATTTCTCTGAAGTATTCTAAAATTTCCTTCTTCTTAATCTCTTTGCAATGTAAGGCTCCGAATTCTAAACAGAAAGTTTTCAAATATGCTGAGGTGATACACAAATTATGTCACGTGAATATCGACCATTTTCAACCCCCCCTCCCCCCTATGTCAGAATTTTTGTATGAGACTTCAAAAATTTGTGTATGGGTCGTCACGTTATGACAACCCCCCCCCCCCTCCCCTCTAAAAGTGTGACGTAATTTGTGCATGGCCCCTTATTTGTGAAAAATACTTAAATATGTATGTTATTCGTTTGATTGATACGATGAATGTTCGAGAATGTTCATGAATCTTCGATTTCATCTCCTGATTCTCACAGTAATGTTCCTAATTGTTTAGATTTAGAAACAGAAAGCTTCTAAACATTCTATTATTCATCGGAAATTCACGGACGAACATTTTTAGTATATCCTGCATCAGAGAATGTTCTAGAATATTCCAAAAACATGCGTATCTTTATACTCTTAGGGCTGAAAGTCTCTTTAATAAAGACAAATCAATCAATCAAATTTATATTCTTCTCCTTCCTCTCCTCATACTTCTTCGCCCAGGAAAGATTCAGAAATTTCTCTAAACAAAAATTTACGAACATTTAATTTATTATGGAAAGTTTTTAAATTAGCCTCTCCTTCCTTCGAAATATGTCCTAGAATATATTCATTCCCTTGTTTTAGTTCCGGAAAACTTCTTCCAATAATGAAAAAAAGCATATTGATTCCTCCATAGAATATTCTAGGATGTTCCAGAAACTTATTTTTTTTCTTGGTGAAGTGGTGTATACCAAGCCGAGAATTTTCATTATGTTTGATTGATTGATTTAGCTATATTAAAGAGACTTTCAGCCCTTGGCTCATTATGTTTGGAAAACTCTTGAACATTTGTATAAATAGTATTTTTCTCCGGGTCATACGCAATGTTCTAGAATATTGTTCTTCTTTTCTGCTTCTTCCTCTTTGCTCTGGAAAGTTAGAAATATGTCTTCATATTTGAAACAGAAACCTCTCGAATTACATTGACGTTCTGGTAGAAACTCTCGAACACTCAGATCATATCATGGACTCACCGAAATACATACGTGAAATATTTCAGTCAAACTTTGCTAAGCGTGACAGGAGGACAGATAGACAACACCTGAATTCATATGCCGTTTCTGATCTCCTTAATTTGGATTTAGAATATGTTCATCCCTCACGGAGATTCTTGTGCATTCTGGTATAACAATTTCCAGAAGTTTCCTCAGAAGCCATTGTAATTATGCGAAACATTTCACTCAGCAATGGACTCATCAGAAGCGCCAGAAGGTATACTATCATGTATTCATAAATGAAAAACGCCAGAAAGTATTCTTCCAAGTACACACATTTAACTGTTACAGGGTTCTAATCTCTGAAATAGTAAGAAACTTCTAGACGCTTCTCAGGGTGAGAGAACTTCCACAGACTTCCTGAAAGTTCTCGAAAATTAAAGTAGTTTAATAATTCAGAGCATTCCAGAACGTTCTTTTTTTCTGAAACTTTCTGTAATTTCCACAAAATTAGGTGCATGCTTTGTTCCAATTGGGACGTTATGCCAAAAAGAAGAAGAAGATGTTTCATAATATTGCATCTTCTCTCAGGAGCGTCCAGAAACTTCTAGAAGGTCTCGAATATTTAAGAAATTCAACACTCCGGAAAATTCCAGAACCTTCTTCTTCTCTTCTGGAGCTATCAGTAACTTCTAGAATGTTCTTGGAATTTTCAGAATATTGATGTTCCAGATCATTCCAAAAAGATCATCTTATTATTTCTGTACAACTGTGGTGAAACATTTCAATGAAACATTTCAAAGCGTGACGGAAGGACAGACAACTCTGGGATTTTATATATATGATGTATTTAAATTTATGCATAAAATAATACTTTTCGGAAGTAATCACATATTTAGTATTGAAATTGCATACTTTCAGGCGTTTTATTGGGATTTACTAATCTTTAAACTTAAATCATCAAAAATTTAGCATTCTAGGGTGGCTAATTCAAATGGAAAAAATATTTTTAGGACCTACAAAGGCATTTCACTGACTAAACAATTTCACCCCAAAAGTAAAATTTCTGATTTATTTCAAATGACATTTATTATAATAAAATGATTTGCAGTAAAAGTTTCAACCCCTTTGGTTGATGAAAAGCATTGATTTTAACCATTCATTCATTTATTTAGTTAACATCAAATTCATGATAATACTGAACCAACAATTTGCCGCCATTATACTCGATTTGCAGCTGCAGCTCTCCACTGTCGGTCACGCCAAACACTCGCCAGATCACGCTCCACCTGGTCCGCCCATCGTGCTCTCTGCGCTCCACGCCTTCTTGTACCAACCGGATGGTTAGCAAACAATAACTTTGCAGGGTTGTTGTCCGGCATTCTTGCAACATGCCCTGCCCACCGTATCCTTCCGGCTTTGGCCACTTTCTGGATATTGGGTTCGCCGTAAAGTGCAGCGAGCTCGTGGTTCATCCTTCTTCGCCACACACCGTTCTCCTGCACGCCGCCGAAGATCGTCCTTAGCACCCGTCGCTCGAAAACTCCGAGTGCTTGCAGGTCCTCCTCGAGCATCGTCCATGTCTCGTGTCCGTAGAGAACCACCGGTCTTATTAACGTCTTGTACATGGTACATTTGGTGCGGGGGTGAATCTTTTTTGACCGCAGTTTCTTCTGGAGCCCATAGTAGGCACGACTTCCACTGATGATGCGCCTTCGTATTTCACGGCTCACGTTATTGTCAGCTTAGCAAGGAACCGAGGTAGACGAATTCTTCTACCACCTCGAAAGTATCCCCGTCTATCGTAACATTGCTGCCAAGGCTTGTCCTGCCTCGCTCAGTCCCACCTACCAGCATGTACTTTGTCTTAGCCGCATTCACCACCAGTCCGACCTTTGCTGCTTCACGTTTCAGGCGGGTGTACTATTCTGCCACCGTTCCAAATGTTCTAGCAATAATATCCATGTCATCCGCAAAACAGACAAATTGGCTGGATTTCGTGAAGATCGTACCCCGGCTGTTGAGCTCGGCTCGTCGCATAACACCTTCCAGGGCGATGTTGAATAGTAGGCAGGAAAGTCCATCACCTTGTCGTAGTCCCCGTCGAGATTCAAATGAACTGGATAGTTCACCCGAAATCCTTACGCTGTTCTGCACGCCGTCCATCGTTGCTCTTATCAGTCTAGTCAGCTTCCCGGGAAAGCTGTTCTCGTCCATAATTTTCCATAGCTCTGTGCGGTCGATACTGTCGTATGCCGTTTTGAAGTCAATGAACAGGTGATGCGTTGGGACCTGGTATTCACGGCATTTCTGGAGGATTTGCCGTACGGTGAAGATCTGGTCCGTTGTCGACCGGCCGTCGATGAAACCGGCTTGGTAACTTCCCACGAACTCATTTACTTTAGGTGAAAGACGGCGGAAGATGATCTGGGATAGCACTTTGTAGGCAGCATTCAAAATGGTGATCGCTCGAAAGTTCTCACACATTAACTTGTCGCCTTTCTTGTGGATGGGACAGATTATCCCTTCCTTCCACTCCTCCGGTAGCTGTTCGGTTTCCCAGATCTTGACTACTGACTACAGACAGGTGGCCAACTTTTCCGGGCCCATCTTGATGAGTTCTGCTGCGATACCGTCCTTACCAGCCGCTTTGTTGTTTTTGAGCTGGTGGATGGCATCCTTAACTTCCCTCAGCGTGGGAGTTGGTTCGTTCCCGTCCTCTGCTGCACCAACATAGTCATTTCCTCCGCTGCCTTGGTCCTCCGTGCCTACATTCTCTTCGCCATTCAGGTGCTCGTCGAAGTGCTGCTTCCATCTTTCGATCACCTCACGTTTGTCCGTCAGAAGGCTCCCGTCCTTATCCCTGCAGATTTCGGCTTGCGGCACGTAGCCTTTGCGGGATGCGTTGAGCTTCTGGTAGAACTTGCGTGTTTCCTGTGAACGGCACAGCAGTTCCATTTCCTCGCACTCCGCATCTTCCAGGCGGCGCTTTTTCTCCCGGAAGAGACGGGTCTGCTGCTTCCGCTTCTGTCTGTATCGCTCCACATTATGTCGGGTTCCATGCTGCAGCATTACCGCCCGTGTTGCATCCTTCTCCTCCAGAACCTCTCTGCACTCTTCGTCGAACCAATCGTTTCGTCGACTCCTTTTTACGTAGGTACCCGATAGTGATCTCGGCTGCGTTGTTGATGGCTGCTTTGATTGTACTCCAGCAGTCCTCTAGAGGGGCCACATCGAGCACACCCTCGTCCGTCAACGCTGCCTCGAGATTCTGCGCGTATGCGGTGGCGACATCCGGTTGCTTCAGTCGCTCTAGATCGTACCGGGGCGGCCGCCGGTAATGTACGTTGTTAATAACGGAGAGTTTTGGGCGCAGTTTAACCATCACCAGGTAGTGATCAGAGTCGATATTAGCGCCACGATAGGTCCTGACGTCGATAATGTCGGAGAAGTGCCGTCCATCAATCAGAACGTGGTCGATTTGCGATTCCGTTTATTGTGGTTATCTCCAGGTGTTACGATACGGGAGGCTGTGCTGGAGGAAAGTGCTACGAATGGCCATGTTCTTGGAGGCGGCGAAATCGATGAGGCGTAGGCCATTTTCGTTCGTCAGCTGGTGGGCGCTGAACTTTCCAATCGTCGGTCTGAATTCCTCCTCCTGGCCTACCTGAGCGTTTAGATCCCCTATAAAAGCTGTTCCCAGCTCACGTGTGTTGCCGCAACTCTGGTAGATGGTATGATTACCTCTGAACGTTCGCACCATAGATCCTGTCCAACACACCTCCTGCAGCGCTACGATTCCGAACCCGCGGTCCTTCAGTATGTCGACGAGTATGCGGGTGCTCCCGATGAAGTTGAGAGATCTGCAGTTCCACGTACCGAGCTTCCAATCGCAAGTCCCTTTTCGTCGCTGTGGTCGTCGCCATTGGTATCGGTTCGCATTCTCCTCTTATTGATTTTCCGGTGCTAGTCTTTTTTACGGCTGGCTCGCAGGGCCTGACACCAACCCACTAACCCAGGGAGCTGGGCTTACCTTCCCGGAAGCTACGGGTTCTGCATTGGCATTTCCTTTAACTACAGTGCTAAATAGCTAGTCTCGAGCGCCAGTCTTCGCCATAATGTTTAACCATATAGGTAATTATTCAAAAATTAGGCGACGAAAACTGCGGAAAGTGATAAATTTCAACCGAAATCACGGTACTAAGCTAACAGTTTATTTTATTCCCCATCACATTTTTGAAGAAAGCTTAAAGTTTAGGACTAGCACTTACCTTGTCTATTTTTAGTCAACCTAATGAGGCAGGCCAACTTTGCTACTCAAACATCGCCACCCAGTCTTCATCCTCTTTAAGAACGAACTTTCGCTCTGTGGTTATCAATGCAACTTTCAAGATTTTGAATCGAAATTTCCAGCCTCCAATCAATGCTTACACATACCACAATTCAACCCTTACCCTTTAGATATAGATCTTTATCAATCGGGTATTGGGATCGGTTCTTGAAAGTTTTTCTTCAGTTAGAAAGGGCAAAGAGTAAAACAGAACGCATAGAGGCTGCTCCGGGTTTCTATCAGTAACCCGAATAAAAATAATGAAATGTAAACGTCAACCCAAAAACTTATTGAGGATTGACATCCGGTTAACGATTTTTATTGCAAACTACTGATATCACCCTGTTGAGGAACTCCATTAACAACTGTTGATTAGGATTTTCCTTATTTTCAGGAATCTACAACCAAGGAGCAACTAGAGGATGGAATGTGCAGAATTTAGACCAAAAACTGCGAGAAGACTTTTAAAAAGAACCTTCATGCAAGAAGCCAGATTGAGGGTAGAATATAATATAAAAGACAGCAGATATAAGATGATAGAGACAAGATGAAGTTGAAACCACTTACTATTATAAGAAAAATCTGTCGAATTACTATTAGAATGCATGTTGAATGCCGCATTAATTTAATGGCATACATTTTCAAAATGGAGGAGAACGTGCCTCTGGAGCCGACCTACTGATGAATGTCACATTACTTAGTGCTGATTGAAGCTCAATGTTTGCTCGGGTTTTTTGCTGACTAAGCTACTGTACTGGAATCATCCAATCACTCGGTCGCTTGCCCCCCGTTCAGTTTTGACCGGTGAATGGATGATGGCATCTCCATTCCATAGAGGCTTTTGTCGTTTTAGGCTTCAATGAAATTGGATTGAGCAAACTCAATACCCAGTAGCTACTCCTTCTAGAAGAGCTTTCATTAACCTCTGGACTGAGAAAATCGATTTACTACCTTTTAAATCTCGACCCAGAAAGGGGATTCTACCGAGATATTTTTTGTGCGAAAGCTAGCATCACGTTTCTCAATTTAAAGGCACTCATATCGTTTTCTGTTGGCATTCAAATCAACTGTTTTGTAAATGTTTGATGGTGCTTTTGCATGGGCAATATAACACCGTATAAAAATAAAATGCACCTCACTTAAGCTGCATGCATGGTTCTTATCGTTTGGAAAAAGTGCATGTTGCCTCTTTACACGGATGCATCATTGTCGGGGGGATGATGATTAGGATCCATTCAACTTCTCTCGTGCCAGCGCAGGATGCTCAACAGTTGTTGGTTCCTGCAAACATCCCGGAGTTATTTTCCCTGAGCCATTCTCATCTCTATGCTACCATCGTCAGCTGTGACGCAAGGTCATGATACCATGCATGTGGACTGGGGAGCTTACTGAATTGAAACGGTTGAGCTAAAGCTGCCTCGGACGTTTGTCTACTTGTCGGTCGACGAGTTCATCTTCCATTGTTTGGCAAGTGCTTTTTTTCTGATCCCCCGGTTAGCCTCAGGTGTATAGCTCCGTCTCCGTATATGTATGTTGTAACTTGTCCTTCTCACTGACGGAGAGTACTGCCCTCGAGACAATTTGAAACAAGCAATTCTTTTCAATGCAATGCGAGAGGTCGACGAGGAAACTTTTGTTCCAAGAGAGTGTTTGTACCCTCGCGGGATGGTTACAGTAAACAGAGTGTTGCAAGGGAATTCGAATTAAATATACGGGCATGTATGAATTGATAGTCTTTGCTCTAAAGTTTCACTATTTGATGTTAATTATAATAAATGGTATTCTAGAGAATGCCGGCAATCCTAATTTAGTTAACATTGCGTAAGAAGTTATTCTCTTCTTCTTGTTGTTTTAAGCGTAACGTCCCGAATGGGACAAAACATGCTTCTCAGCTTAGTGTGTTTAGAAGTGCTTATAGAACTTCTACAATTATTAACTAAGAGCTTTCGCTACTAATGATCATTTTGCATGTATATTTCGTGTGGCAAGCACCAAGAAACTCTATGCCAAAGAAAGTCATTTCCATTACGAAAAGTTCATGAACCGACCAGGGCTCGAACCCGTTATTCTCATTGTGATCTTGTTGAATACGCATGCATTCACAGTTGTAGCAATAGGGGCCTCAATGTTCAACAATCATGGAAGGTCACGAGAGGGTAGACGACCAATTCCACTGCAAGACGCACAGGGTGCCGACAGAATTCGGTCTCAAGGGATGGCAGACGTTAGGGTGTCAAGACATCCAATGCATCATCCTCGAAGAATTTGAGCATTAGGGGTTTCCAACATTCTCGATTGTTCGAGTTCTACAAGGCAAATACTGAAGCATTTTCTGATCATTTGAAAGCAAATCTAAATATTCATATACATTCAGGTACCGAGATTGGCACAATTCACCACCGTAGAGCAGTCCAGAAGCTTCATGAAAATTGATGTACGTTACAGAAAATGGAAGACTCAGGCTCCTAGATCTTCACGAAATATGCGAGTTGCACGGTTAGGAAATTGAACATAAAACAGTAACAGCAGCGGTGAATCTACACAAGGTGAACATTACCATGTATACCTAACCAAGGATTCTGAATCATTGTGTTTCAGCGTTCCGAGACCTACGAGAAGATTTGAACTATACTACAGTTGAGAAATTACTATGATGTAGTCACAAAAGTTGAATATAGCTCTATCAAATCCAGATCATCTCTGTAAAAGCATGGTTTGGGTCACAGATGCCAGCATGACAAACAACTATTAACGCTCTGAACCTGCGACAACACTGAAAAAATCTGATCCAGTTATCATGAATCATAAATCATGCTGATTGATTGATTGATTTGTCTTTATTAAAAAGACTTTCAGCCCTTGGCTGGTTCGTCTCTATAAATCATGCAATTATACATTATGCCAGGTTATTAAATCATGATCTCGAATCAAGGAATCATGCTCTGAGCTACTATTATAATGATTCAGAGAGATTCAAAGCCACCATCATAGCATGCGTTATACTTGCAGCGAACCGGGCGCACCTGTCAAATCGTGGTAACCAAGCTAGTGGCTGGGAGTAAAAATTAAATCGCAAACGCTTCTTCGAATCAGTAGCAAGAATTATTACGGTAAAAGTGTTTAACATATTCATTAATTTTCTCGTCCTTCAACCGGTGAGGACGCTTCAGTTCTGTTCCAATGCAAGAACTTTTGACATAAATCAATTGTGTTAATGAATTTGAATAACTTTCGAAGGTTTTTATGCCAATTGTATCTATTTTAAATATATAAAATAAGTAACGTTTGCCTATGGGAATCAATCAAGAAAAATTGAAAATTTTAATCAATGTTACCCCGGATTACGGTATATATGCATTTGTAACGTTATGGGATTCCTCTTTCATTTCATTTCATTTCATTTATTTATAACGGAAAATACAATGGTTTGAACTTCTCCTACTGAACTAATGTTCTTTTAAAGGTTTGTTCGATATCTATCTTAGAGTATTTGAATTAATTTTAAGACAATTATTTCTAGTTCACTAACATATTTCTAGGGTTATTCAGAATGAATTGCTTTAGTTTTCGTTTAAATATAAATAACGTTGGAGCGGCTTTGATGTTATCAGGAATTTTGTTGTATATAATTGGTCCTATGTTCGAGAATCTACGCCGTCCTATCTCCGTTCTGAACTGTTCTCGTCGAAGGTGATGAGCGTACCTGGTATGATGTGGGTGAAGAGCATTCCCAAATGACCAATTGTGATGAATATTCAGCTCATTGATGATTTTATACATGGAAGTACCAACTTGAAGCATGTGAAGGCCTAATATTGGAGGTATTTGGTGTTGAGGCAGTTCGTACAAATCAAGTGTAGGAAATAGGTACGGTAAGCTAAAGATAGCTTTAATACAGCGGTTTTGTTGAATCTGCATTGGTTTCAAGTGTACCTTGTTACCAGTGCCCCAGGCGGAAATACCATACTGGTAGCGGCTATGGATGAACGAATGGTAGATCTTCAATAGAACATGTACTGGAACAAATTTGGAGAGCTTCCTTAGTATTCCGCAAAGCGATGCACATTTGGCGATAACTTTTTGTATATGCTTATCCCAGCTGAGCCTATCGTCAATGCATACACCTAAATACTCGTACTCTGTTACCTTTTCAATTACTGCACCATTAATGACTAAGTTGGGACACGAGTTTCTCTCTTTCTTTTGTGAACTGAAGATCATCATTTTGGTTTTCTTCAAGTTGAGGGCCAGCAGGTTGTTTTCCAGATAAGCATACACAAGTCTCATATCGTGAGTCATATCGTCTACAACTCTTTCCACATACGGTCCTTTGTATGAGATTGTAGTGTCATCGGCGAATAGTCTTGGCTTCCCTTTGAGTGGTAGTTGTGATATATCGTTCACATAGATCAGGAAAAACAGAGGACCCAAGTTGCTGCCCTGTGGTACACCGCAAGTTATGGTACTCGATGTACTTTTCACTCCACCAACAACAACTTGCTGACACCGGTCGGACAGATAGCTTCTAACAAAATCAAGGGGAACTCCACGAACACCATAAGCGTCCAATTTGTTCAGAAGCATCTCGTGGTTGATCGTGTCAAATGCTTTAGAAAGATCCAAGAAAACAGCTCCGGCACAATATTTCTGGTCCACAGAACTCGATATTTCATCTACCAACTCCAGAATAGCAACCTCAGTCGATGATCCTTGTCTAAAGCCAAATTGGTGTTCGTATAGCATTCCAGTGAACTCAAGAAAACTTGATATCCGTGTGTAGAGTACCTTTTCAAAAATTTTGTTTATCGCTGGTAGAACTGAGATCGGTCGGTAGTTAGAAGGGTCCATCGGGTCACCTCCTTTATACACGGGATACACTAACGATCGCTTCAGAGACGTTGGGTAGACACCATCGATGATACTGTCATTGATGCTATCCGCAAGTATACTGGAAAGGCTCGCAGAGTGTTTTTTTAAAGCAGCAATGGGAAATCCGTCAATCCCAGTTGCTTTGTTCGCATCTAATTCACTTATAATTGAAGCTACCTCAGCTTCCGACGAAGGCCGCAGAAACAGAGAAGCATTGCATCGATTCATTGTGTTGAACTTGTTTATATCGCCGTCCGACTCCAAGCTGCTCGCAAGTTGTTCTCCGACTGTTGAGAAAAAGTTGTTGAAAGCGTTGCCCACCTTCTCAGGATCCGTAACTTCAACTCCGTCAATAGCAAGACTATGATGCTTTGGCTTTACAGATTTGTTCCCGATCAACTCATTGATTCTCCCCCAAAGAACTTTTCCATTATTCGTTGACAACATTTTGTAGTAGTATGCTGCCTTAGCTCGTTTTTTACATTCTGCCAACTTTCTGTTTGAACGTTCTAGCAGATCTTTCAACTGTTGGTCCTGGCGGTTACGTTTCCATCTTTGGTACAAGCTATTCGATGTTCTGCTTAATTCCCAAATTTCCATGTTAAACCACGGGCAGTAATTGTGTTTTACTTTAACTACAACAGATTTACTGGTTGAATGCATTCGATGAAGATGTGCATATTTATCGGTAATTGCCAAAATTCTTTCGTTGGGAGATAAAGTTGCAAAATCTGATGAGTTCAGAAACATTTGAAACTGTTCATCCAGTAGTCGGTAATTCGTAATCGTTTTCGTAAGTACTCTAGTAGACCTGGTGGTTTTTGTTTGAAATAAGGTGAGAATATATCGATGATCACTGAGGTCACAGTTCAGGGTATAGTTTGTTATTTCATGGGAATGCTCAATGTTAGCAACCACATGATCCAGAATGTTATTGCTGCTAGGACGAGTCACTATAGTGTTAGTAACAACCATATTATACGCAGCAAGGAGTTGTAGATATTCTTGAACTCCTCTAGAGGCATTGAAATTAACGGGCAAATTCATGTCTCCAAGTATGAATTGCGTTGTTGTCTGATCTGTTGATGCTAGGATACGTTCGATACGAGTGATGAAACGTCCGAATTCAAAATCTGGGGGTCGGTAGAATCCATGAATGAAGACTGGTTTGGGTGTAGTTAATAGCTTCAAACCAACATAATGACATCCGAGGTCCAAAGAGTTTTCAGTTATCTCGAACTCTATTTCTTCTCTAATAAAAACGGATAGTCCACCAGCTGACGTAGGACGGCAAGAGTGTACACAATTATATCCTCGAATACTGTAGAATCTAGATCGATCCTCTTTAATCCATGTTTCCCCAACAAGCAAGATATCCACTATAGTAGGAATGCTTTGAAGGTATTCGCACAACATATCGAATTTTTCCAAACGGTTCAGCCCTCGAACATTGATTTGTAGTAGTTTCAACCCTTCGAAAGGAGTTGGCAAAAGTAGGTCGTCGATTGATTCCAAAAATATGTTTTTAGATGGATTAGGTTCAATTATTGGTTCGGCTTCCATGTTGCAAGTATTGATAATGCACCTCTACATTCCTCCTAGTAGCTTATTTAAGTCTTCTCTGGATTTGATTAAAATCGGCTTAGAACATTGAGAGTGCTTTGCAAAGATAATCCCATCTCGCCCAGGCCACACGTATCGAATGTTTAGTGTTGCTTGGTGCTTTTTAAGCGTTCGAAATAATTCCATAGATAGGGGTGACAACTCATCTCGGATAATAACCGTTTGACTCCAGCCACTTTGCCAACGTATACCTTGAATCATTGATGCCGTAAGGCGGCCAAACTTCTTTTTTGCTAGCAAGATATCCTCTTTGTCGTGTTTGTCTTTAAAAGTGACACGAATGGGGTTGTTGCCTTCTTGAGTTGTAGGAATCCTTTCGCACGACACAATCCTATTCTTGTCCAAGTCCACTCCGATGGTTTTGCAGATATTGGACACAAGATCTAACGAGTTTTCATTGGCTATTTTTGGAACTCCCAGCAAGACAGCATTTGTCGAGATTTCTGATCGCAATCGTGTATCAATTTGTACTTCCTGACGACACACGGCAGTTGAGACCGAGTTTGTTTTCTCACCCAAGGCTTTTAACGATTGTTTGAGGTAATCGTTTTCAGCTTTCATGGTTTTAAGCTCCACTTTTAGTTTTTGCAACTGGCAAATTATGTCATCGAATTTGTCGGATAGAAACTCTTGACCCATAACGATTTTATCGATAAGTTGGGTTGAGTATTCTTGAAGCATCGACGAAAATAGTTCTGGCAGCTCTGCTATGCCAATCCGAGATTTGAAATTAATGTTCAAGTGCTCACTAACAGATGGCGCTGAACTTGACATCTTTGAATAAAGAGCTATTGTGCTCTCTTTTTTGGAAGGAGAAGTACTTACACACTGTTGTCAAAGAGTCAGACGGTGTTTGCTTGCGATTCCAATTGTTTCGATGTTACCTGCAGTATCTCTTCTCGATTGTTGGTGTTGTATAACGCCGTTCCTTTGGATGTGGTGGGATATGTTGACTTGTTTATGTACTCAGTTCAGCAGATATGATGACGTCAGACCGGCCGGTACGCAGATTCAGCAGATTTGATGGAGACCATGGGCAGCCAGAGGGTGGCGGTGGAGGGTGGCAGAATAAAAACAAGCAGCGAATAGTATCTTTATTGGGCATTCATGAGAGCAGTTACAGCGGGCTGATCTATGTTTTAATTAGCAGTTCTAGCATTCTGGCAACGACAGCATAGCAACAGCAGCAGTAGATACCATGCAACAACGAGCGATTTTTGTTCTGGCTATAGACAAGGCGTTTGTTTGAGCAGCAGCAGCGGTGTTAAGCTGGGTGGCGGAGGTGGTGGAGGCGGTAGCAGGCAATGGCGTTTTTGGCAGCTTGATCAATCGCAGCTGATGAGGCAGGTTTCGATTATGGATTTCTCCGTAAATTCTACTCACATCGTATTTTCAAATATCACGAGCGATGCAGCAGCAGCTGTAGAATCGGATGCTGGGGTGGCAGTGGGCGGCTTCGAAAGTTTTGCAACAGTTTTCAGAATTAAATTCAGAGCACAGATCACAACAGCGATAGCACGGCAGGGATGTTTAAACAGTTTACTCTTGCTGAAAAGTTAGCATTCACGATTGTTCAAGAACATGTATACTGTAGTCAACCTGTTGAAGAAATCAGGTGACACTGAGCCACTGAGCTCAAAATCCGGCTGTGTTATGCCGTTTTTCTTTTTGATCCTGGATGAGACCACAGTTTCAACCCCAACCCGATTTCGGTTTCGCTTGTTTGTTTGCCGTTTGTTTGTTTACATATTTTCCGCCAATCCAGTTCCAACCCAGGTTTAAAAAGAAAAACGGCATTAAAGAATATTACACCAGAAAAAAAAAAGAAAAAATAATTTAGTACGGTTAGCTATAATCCAGAGATGTTGTTACATTTGCTATCATGGTGCCATGAAGACTTCATTCCCTGTCATACCGCCCACGATAACGATGCTCTACATGCCTAATTGGAATCCTTCATCGTACCATCATCAAGGAAAACACTTGGGAAGGTGCTTTTAGCACACCTTCCACACCTATATGGGACCGATCTAGGATGACAATGATGACAACGCCAAGCCTATCTCTAGGTACCGCGTACCGGTGCGGTGGTATCACCATGGGCGAAAGTCACCACCATCATGGAGCCACGATGCAAATAAGCAGAAAATTATTCAAATTGAGTATAAACACCTTTCAATCCGCGTTGGCTTGCTTGCTTGCTGGCTGGCGAACAACTTGTCCAGCGACCAGAACCGTGTCACATGTTTTCAGGTACCTACGGGCTCGGGATGATACGAGGATGCTATGCAAATGAAACATCAGGCGACAAACGATGACGACAGGTGCGTCGTCGGTTTAACGAGCGGCTGTGAAAACACGGTGTGGTCGGAATGGCGCCGATGATCCCTGCAATTATAACCATATGGACGCGCGGTTGCATAGCGCTGCATGGGTTTTCCCTGGAGAGTGCTTGGGAACGAGGAAAAATGTCGCTCATGATTTATGGACTAGATTTGACGATACCTACCTTGAATATATTTATTGAAGAAAATAATTGAGAATGAAATTGAAACATATAAAAATTATTATCAATTTTTAATAAAATTTATCTTTCAACTCCGCTTTTTGCTATGTGTCAGCTGTCGTACTACACCTCTCAAAACAAAAATACTGAAAAATCAAACGATTGGGTTCAGTTTCTGGCAACTGCGGAACAGTTCCGTGAGGCCATATTTCCTGGAGTCGCAAGGGCCAAACTCCAAATACAATAGAAGCTATCGATTGTACGCATGTTCAAATTCTACGATTACATAATCATCCGGACGAATTCAGCAATAGAAAAGGATAAGCAATGTTTAATGTACAGACAGACTACAAGCAACTTTTTGGGTCACCCTAGTGCTACCATTTCTTTACTAACACTTCATCATTGTACAACAGAATATAACACATAAAATCAATCCTAAATTATCAGCCAGACGGTTCAGATCGTTGATCTAGTGTCACAAGTTCGAAGTTCCACACTGTTCCCTTCGCAGTGCCTTCCGGGACCATCCACCATCAGTTTTGCAATAACAACCATGCTGGGGAATCGCGGTCGGTCTTGAAACTTTTCCTAAAGGAAATTTCCTTCACTTTCTTCTATTTTCTGAATTTTCTAGATTAAGCTGGTTAGACAAATCACCAAACGATTCAACCTGAATGATTGGATACTGAAAGCGGCCTCAATGGTTAATCTAAAGAACCTGGACAAACTGTCAAACTTACGAGCGGCTTTGGAAATGTATCCTATCTTCTATGATAGCGGATCAGATCAAATGATCGAGAATGAGTTTCGAGAGCTAAAGGTATCGCTTTCAGGCAAGCACGTGAAGATTGCAGAAGCAGACGATCTGACAACATGCTGGGAAAAGCTGCTCAACTGAGCTGCAAGCAAGTAACCGGATAATTGGCTATTCCCCTGCTGCGATAGTTAATGTGTGGTTAAACAAGTAAATGTGTTTCTACCGGAGAGCTTCCACCACCGCGTGGGAGACGACGAATAATGTTCCTAGTCATCTTAAATCCGACGGGTAGAATGCATTAGATACTGGAATGTAAAAAAATGCACATTTTCGGATAGTAGTAGTATTCATCTACTATCACCTAGCCGTTCAACTCGAGAACGCATGGCAAGAAAATCGTCGTTGTGATTGTGTTGCTCAACAATGGCCCTCTGTTAATTAAAATTTCTGTTCGATTTCGCTTATCGCTCGCTTGTGTATCTATCCACCGTATTCTTTCATAACTTTCCTTACTCCCTCTTACTTTAAGGCGAAACTGGAAGCATTTCCTCATTTTTTGGTTTTTGATTTTTTATTAAATAACGAAGCAATATTTTCAAAATCGGTTTTCGTGCACATGTAGAGTATAGATCAGGGTATCTTCTGAATTTTTTACGCGGTAGAAAATGTATTTCGTTTTTGCAAAAACCATTTTTGAACAAAATTTCACTAAAAAATGGTTTCTGCAAAAACGAAAAACATTTTCTACCGCGTAAAAAATTCAGAACATACCCTGATCCATACTCTACATGTGCACGAAAACCGATATTAAAAATATTGCTTCGTTATTTAATAAAAAATCAAAAACCAACAAAATGAGGAATGCTTCCAGTTTCGCCTTAAGTAGTATTCATATCACCGAAAAAAGCCAATTTAAATTGATTATGATGATTGCTATACGACTTATTCGTCATTCCAAAACGCAATTTTGATGTTTTGGAATGGACGGTCGGACAAATCAGTCGATTTCGGGATGGGGTTTTCTTCAGTGTTCGACAAGTGAACTCGAAGTTAGGCATCAAGGTAGCCAAAAATCCACATTGCATTTATTTATTATAATTCCATGTTTTAAACATCCGCTTGAGTGTTATGATGCCCTATTTTTTCTGCATGATAATATTATATAATACTATATCACCACCGTTATTGATACTAACTAATAATTATTATTTAATGTTAAAAGAATATGGTGCAAAACACCAGATGAAATCAATACAACGGTATTTTTTTACTGTTTTGCCATCACTGCCAATTCCCTCCATAATCAGTTGAAGTGTATCTGGTGTATCAATTAGTATTCCATGGCTCGTGTTGTCGACTAGATATAGCTCCGATGTATCCGTACCGTGATAAATATGATTACGTAAGTAAATTTTATTTGATTGTTAACAAATTATTATTCTACTAGCAGACCCAACGTTGCTAGCCACGTTCCTAAAAAAGTAGTTTTTTTTTATACAATCAAGAAAATCCTAGAATCTCCTAAAAGGAATTCTCTGAGTGAAATATTTCACTCAGTATGGTGCACCTAATGGAAAGCGCCAGGTGTACTATTACATATCCAACATTGGCTTGTATATTACTGTTGTAGGGTTCTAATTCATAGAATGAAAGAAACTTCTAGATCTTTCTACAGGATTGATGCAGCAATGCACAGATGCACCAATGCAAAAATGCAGCGATGCATCAAGAATAGATGAAACAATGCAGCGAAGCAAAAATACGATACGCCAATGCAAAAATGCTACAATGCACCAATATACGACGGAACAATGGAAAGATAATACTTGTATAACCATGTGAAACAGTTCAACGAAACATTTCAAACGTGACGGAAGAACGGACAACTTTGGGATTTCATATCTATGATTTTTATTCATAGAATCTTCTAGAAGGAAACTTTTTAAGAGATTCCACGAAAGCTATTACATCAATGCATGTGTGAAAAATTTCACAGCATTCGGCATCTCATCGGGAAGCGCCAGAAGGTGTACTTCCAAGCATCCACCTTTTGACTGTAAATGACTGTTGTAGGGTTTCTGATCCATAGAATGGAAAGAAAATTCTAGAAACTGCTGAATTGATTTAACAAAACAATGCTTTAAAAATCCTACGATGTATTGATGTACGGAAAATGCAGCGATGCACCAATGCAACGATGTAGGGTAAATCATGTATTTTGGACAGGCTGAGGACAACGTTGGAAAAATCGCCCCCTAGTTTCCTTAGAAAACAATAAATTAATTTGCAAAGTTACTGCTACGCTTATAATATGACTGTACTTTGCGTTCCTGGTGACAAAAACCTTAACGAAAGCATTTTATACTAAGAAAATCACTATTTCCAACGCCTGTTAGAATTGCATTTTGGACACCGAATATATGTTTTGGACACCCCCAGATATATATAATTTGGACAGGGGCATTATCTCAATGTTTTGCCATGAATACTGCTAAAACATGGAAGAAGCATAAATTAACGAATATTTTCTTGCAAATAATCAAAAGTATCCACTTAACAGGCATCTATTTTGATAACTATTACAGTTTTTGTTAAAATCGAGGAAATATCGCCAGACCCACAGAATACGCCTCCAAGTATGCAATCGCACAGCATCCACATGTAGTCAGGTGACCAAAATATATTTACAGTAGAAAACTTGTAATGTATTTTGCACACCACCTATTTTAAGCGATAGAACGCTTTCTAGAGATGAATGTAAAGAGATTGGCTGCCTAATGCTTCTTTAATAAACATTTTTTAATGCAATAAGACTTTCAAATTTCTTACAATTATTAATTCAACGATTTTGAGGGGAATTTTGTATTTGACTGTAAAGTGTATGTCATCTTGCATACCTGTGCATTTGAGGGGTTTTAGTAAAACAATTTACATTTTCGATAATTTTGAAGTAAATTCTTTATTGTTAAGCGTATTTTCTGCGTAAGTCATCAAAATAGGGTCTGTTTGATCCAATAATCGATATTCATAAGTATCTACTTTTATTAGCTCTTCGGAACAAGGCGTACATCACCGTGTCTGTCCAAATTACATACATACATGTCCAAATTATATTTTTTACACTACTAAGTCAAATATGCACCAATGCAACGATGCACGAAAACAGTGATGCACCAATGCAATGATGCACCTATGCAATGAGGCACCAATGCAAGGATGCATCGTGTCAACATAGGTACAATGCTACAGTGTAATGATTACACTAGTTTACAGCATTTTTGAACTCGGTAAGCTGATGATCATTTTTGGTGTAGAATCATGCCCTGAGTTCGAAAACGCGAAAGAAAAAAATTACAGTAGAGCGGAAATTTTTTCGACTTTCCATACAAGGTTGATGATTTGAAATCGATTTTTGTTCTATTTTTAAGAAAAGTCGCTCACTTCAAACATCTCATTCTCCGTAATCAATGCTCCGATTGAGCTGATATTTTTACTGTAACTCGCCTACATATGATATGTCAAATAAACGTCGAGAGAGAATTTTTAAGTTGGTTTTTTCTTATTGAAAAAAATACATTTCTTCAAAAAAATTTGGGAATTTTGCTAAAATTTGAGGAGATCGTCCCTAAAACTCGCCAATATCTTGGATTTTATCAATCTGACGCAAAACCTGTATTCGGATGATCGAATGGTATTGTGTTCAGCTTTTAATTCATGGAAAAAGATTTAAAATTGGTTGAACAAAACGAAATATATTTGAATTTTAGTAAATTATATATTTTTAAAAGTTGCCAAACTCGATATTGAGCTAAAACTCAAAAACTGTTCTACTTAAAAATTTTTGAAGGTCGGTTTCGAAATCAGCACTAAATTGTGCTTCAAAAATTTTGGTCGTTGACAGGAGTTCACGACTTTCGTTTTATTTTGTAAACTTGTGTTATTGTAGCTTTCATTCTGTGAAACATTTCAATGAAACATTTCAAAGCGTGACGGAAGGACAGACAACTCTGGGATTTTATATATATCATTCAACGCTTTAACTTTTTATTTTTGCAGAACTATTACCGCGGACGAGGTGGTGGCTACAGGGGCCGTGGCTATATCCCCACGGAGCCTGGCACGCAGACTCCACTATTACTAATAGGGAGCACTGCTTACCGGTGTATACCAATGTCAAGGTCAACTGCGGTCACGGCCTTTTTCGCCGCCGTCGACAGCCCCGAGCCGGGAGGACAATTAGCAGATGAACCGCAGCCCGCAGTGGTGGAGGAGCGGCAACGCCAGCCGGCAGGGCCCGAAGAGCCAGAACAGCGCCTGCCGCCACAACCGGAACTGCAAGCTGAACAGCGACCGGTAGTCCGATTGCCGCACCAACCACGCCGCAAAGGCAAGAAGCGGCAGCGCGTCGGATAATTTTTATTCAGCTCTTTGTTTTTTCGAATTGATTTGAATTTATTGAATCTATATAGTAGATTTGAATGAATTTACTAAATCTATATATACACACACTTAAAAAATCTGAAATTTGCACGTAAACCATTAACGTCTAACATTTCATGACTGAATGGCAAATATGAGTCAACTAGCTGATCCTACGTGGCTAGCCACGTTTTCGCAATTCAGAGAATTGTCTCCAACGGCTTCATGTTAAAACGTTTGATATGCGTTTTAAGTTCATCTTCAACTTTATTCAGAAACTATATTTATTCCTCTGAAGTGTTCTAGAATATCCTACTACCTTCTTCGTATTTTTCTGGCAGGTTCGTCCGAATTCAATACGCTATTTTTCCTGCTATATATTCGAGCATGTTATTGGTTTGATTCTTACGAAGAATGTTCGGGAATGTTTGAATCTTTGATTTCATCTTCTGATTCTCACAAGAATTTTCCCAAAATTTATTCGTATTCGGAACAGATAGCTTCTAAATATTTCATTCTTTTCAAAAATGTTTGGTGATTATATATTCATTTATCTAATAATGTTTTGGAATATTTCTAAACCATGCGTATCTTCATCGCTTTATCCCAGGAAAGTTCCAGCAATTTCTTAAAAGTCTAAAAAAGAAGTTCAAAAACATTCAATTTATATGTCTCTTCATTCCTTCGAAATATATTCTAGAATATCTTTTTTTCCTGGTTTTTGGAAAGTTCGGAAATTTCTTCCAATTATGAAAAGAAAGCATATTTGATTCATTCCAAAGAAAAGGGTGTTCTAAAGTGTTGTTGAACTTGTTTTTCATCTTCTTGGTAAGCTCCAGAAGTTTTTATTATCCGATCTGAGATCATTCGAATATTCCATTATGCTTGGAAACCTCTCGAACATTTGTAAAAAAAAGAAAAATCACTCGTGGAAAGTTCTGGAACAGCTTTTATAACCTCATCTTCCTTTCTATTTTTTGCTTTTTCTTCTCCTTATTCCTTTATCTCTGGCTCATACAATGCGCAGTTTGCCTTTTAGTTCACAGCATTTGATGCTGCGTTCATAGCTTGTTTTTGTCTAGGTAAACTAATCCTAATCGGACATCCCGTTTCGAGTTTCATCACTAGAGTTCTATAACTTGAAGTCTGTGCCAGGGAAAGGTTTAGGTCTCTACTAGTACTTAATCGCGGCCCGAAATGGCCTGAATCTTGGCAAGCGAAATGGGGTTGCACTTCATGGGCCTCTATTCTGTTAGAACCCTATAAATGTGCATTAAAGTTAGGCGAATACAGTCGAGTCTCTTACTAAACGAATTCCTGTTAAACGAACTCCTATTAAACGAACTCCTACTAGACAGGGGTGAGCGTTATAGGAGACTAAGAGCTTATGGGATTGCGGCATTTTGGGGGTGTGGCCTATTATCTCTGGTGTGTTAAGAGTTAACGCAATACTTTCTTCGGCAAAGTTTTAGGGCTTGATAAGATCTACCATTAAGAACTTTGGTTCATATGATTAGTTGGCAATTTGGCCGCTAGAGGGACCATCAACAATTTGATGCTAAATTGCACTACAGGAACCATATCAGGTTGTCAAGTAAACGTTACGATATGCGACAGCTCAAGACCCTGATAATTTGGAAAGATGGTGTCTTCGGGAAAGTTGTTGGATACGCCAATAACTTACTGAAGATGAGTTGCGAAGTTCGAAATTCCTCCACAGGGCGGCGCTAGTGCGCAAGTAAATTTTCAAAACCTCATATCTCAGAATCCCGATAACTTAGGAAGATGGTGTCTTCGGCAAAGTTGATCAGTATGACATAAACTTACATAAAAATGAACACTTGTTTCGAAATTCTGCCACTAGGCGGCGCTAGTGAATATGCAAATTTTAGATATCTCATAACTCAGAATCCTGACAACTTAGAAAGTTGGTGTCTTCGGCAAAGTTGATCAGTATGACATAAACTTACATAAAAATAAACACTTGTTTCGCAATTCTGCCACTCGGCGGCGCTAGTGAACATGCAAATTTCAGAAATCTCATAGCTCAGAATTCTGATAACTTAGGAAGTTGGTGTTTTCGGCAAAGTTGATCAGTATGACGTAAACTTAAATAAAAATAAACACTTGTTTCGCAATTCTGCCACTAGGCGGCGTTTACCGGGTTTTTTCGTCTTTTTTCGATTTTTTTTGGCCGTTTTTCGGCTTGGCAAAACTAGTGTCGCTCCCCCCGATAACTTAGAAAGTTGGTGTCTTCGGAAAAGTTAATCAGAGTGACATAAACTTACATAAAAATAAACACTTGTTTCGCAATTCTGCCACTAGGCAGCGCTAGTGAACATGCAAATTTCATTGCTCAGAATCCCGATAACTTAGGAAGATGGTGTCTTCGGCAAAGTTTAGAAATCTCATAGCTCAGAATTCTGATAACTTAGGAAGTTGGTGTTTTCGGCAAAGTTGATCAGTATGACGTAAACTTAAATAAAAATAAACACTTGTTTCGCAATTCTGCCACTAGGCGGCGTTTACCGGGTTTTTTCGTCTTTTTTCGATTTTTTTTGGCCGTTTTTCGGCTTGGCAAAACTAGTGTCGCTCCCCCCGATAACTTAGAAAGTTGGTGTCTTCGGAAAAGTTAATCAGAGTGACATAAACTTACATAAAAATAAACACTTGTTTCGCAATTCTGCCACTAGGCGGCGCTAGTGAACATGCAAATTTTAGAAATCTCAGCTCAGAATCCTGACAACTTAGAAAGTTGGTGTCTTCGCCAAAGTTGATCAGTATGACATAAACTTACATAAAAATAAACACTTGTTTCAAAATTCTGCCACTAGGAGGCGCTAGTGAACTTGCAAATTTTAGAAATCTCATAGCTCAGAATCCTGATAACTTAGGAAGTTTGTGTTTTCGGCAAAGTTGATCAGAATGACGTAAACTTAAATAAAAATAAACACTTGTTTCGCAATTCTGCTACTAGGCGGCGTTTACCGGGTTTTTTCGTCTTTTTTCGATTTTTTTGGCCGTTTTTCGGCTTGGCAAAACTAGTGTCGCTCCCCCCGATAACTTAGAAAGTTGGTGTCTTCGGAAAAGTTGATCAGAGTGACATAAACTTACATAAAAATATACACTTGTTTCGCAATTCTGCCACTAGACAGCGCAAGTGAACATGCAAATTTTAGAAATCTCATTCCTCAGAATCCCGATAACTTAGGAAGATGGTGTCTTCGGCAAAGTTGATCAGTATGACATAAACTTACATAAAAATAAACACTTGTTTCGCAATTCTGCCACTAGGCGGCGCTAGTGAACATGCAAATTTTAGGAATCTCATAACTCAGAATCCTGATTACTTAGGAAGTGTGTGTTTTCGGCAAAGTTGATCAGTATGACATAAACTTACATACAAATAAACACTTGTTTCAAAATTCTGCCACTAGGCGGCGTTTACTGCTTTTTTCGTATTTTTTCGACTTTTTTGGGGGGTTTTCGGCTCAGCAAATCTAGTGTCGCTCCCCCCGATAACTTAGAAAGATGGTTTTTTTTTGGCAAAGTTGATCAGAATGACATAAACTTACATAAAAATAAACAATTGTTTCGCAATTCTTTAATTTTTTAATTCTTTTAATTCGTCTAGTAGTTTCAGCTGGCATACTCTTAAAAATTCCACGGAAGATTCCTTTCGAGTCCGACTGTCATTAAGGTATACAATTAATAAAATATGCATGCTGCCCAGGAGCAGAATTCCAAACCAAGTATCTCATCAATGAAGAATACAGTTTTTTCAAGATTGCAGAATTCTGAGCTATGAGATTTTCAAAATTTGCGTGATTTCTGGTGCCACCTAGAGGCAGAATTCTGACAAAAGTGTCCAATTTTGTGCAAGTCTATGTCATACTGATCAACTTAGCCGAAGACACCAACTTTCTAACTTATCGGGATTCTGAGCAATGAGATTTCTAAAATTAGTGTGTTCACTAGCGCCGCCTAGTGGCAGAATTGCGAAACAAGTGTTTATTTTTATGTTAGTTTATGTCATACTGATCAACTTTGCCGAAGACACCAACTTTCTAAGCTATCAGGATTCTGAGCTATGAGAATTCTAAAATTTGTATGTTCACTAGTGCCGCCTAGTGGCAGAATTGCGAAACAAATGTTTATTTTTATGTAAGTTTATGTCACTCTGATCAACTTTTCCAAAGACACCAACTTTCTAAGTTATCGGGGGGAGCGACACTAGTTTTGCCAAGCCGAAAAACCGCCAAAAAAGTCGAAAAAAGACGAAAAAACCCGGTAAACGCCGCCTAGTGGCAGAATTGCGAAACAAGTGTTTATTTTTATGTAATTTTATGTCATACTGATCAACTTTGCCGAAAACACCATCTTCCTAAGTTATCAGGATTCTGAGCTATGAGATTTCTAAAATTTGCAAGTTCACTAGCGCCGCCTACCCAAGTAACCACGAAGCCGTATATAAGTGTATCAATTTTGCCATATATTCATATTTACTTCAAACACCTCATTGAAGCAATATTGAAGTCGAAAAGGGCCCCACTAAAATCAAGTTAGTGCCACATATTGCAGCACGCTGACAGCCATTGCTAAAGTAACATAAATGCATGTGCTGTACATTTGCATTTGCACATGCTTAATACGTGCAACACGAAAAACCAAAACAAAAAACTATTTTTAGCACCGTTTCGTTATCGGCGGTACTGATGCCCCCACACATGCTGTTTTAATCATTATTTTTTGTCGCCCGGTCGGGAGTCGAACCAGAAGTGTTAAAGACCGCTAGATGAGTTCCATCGCGCTGGTGCCCTGGACCGTTTCTGCTGCAGTTATAACAACAGATTTTTCATTAACTAAAAGGAAACTGATCTTCTGTCGCAATCATTGCAGTAGAAGCCAAAACGAATGACATAGTGAATAGAATACAGTAATTTATCACATTCTGATAAATTAATGATAAATACATAATGCATTTTAGAAGATATTGAATCAATAAGAAAATTAAAACGTCGATTAAAACACCCTTCGCATGCTGCTCATATGCTAATTGTGATAGCAGCCTACAGAAAAAAAGGTCATCTCTAAAAAGGTTTTGCTGTCGTCGATCGGTGGATCAAATGGGTATTAAATTGGTCGGGAGTCGAACCAGAAATGTTGAATACTGATGGAGTTGACCGTAAAGTTGTTCAATCTTCTTGATTTGTTTTGTTTACCAAAGTTGAGTCAAGCTTTTATAATTGTATTGTTAGAGAAAACTTTGCTAGTTTGTACATTGCATTTATTCAGTTTTTGCAGTGTTGAATTATTGAATTATCTTATATCACCTTTTAATGAGCCCTAATGTAAAGAAAAATGCAATGCTTCATTACATTGATAATGCCAATCTAAAGGATTATTGCACGACAAGTGTGGAATAACTGCATTTCGCATTGCAGATGTTGATATTCAGTCTAATTCGTGCAATGATATAATGCTTGTGGTTACTTGGGTAGTGGCAGAATTTTGAAACAAGTGTTTATTTTTATGTAAGTTTATGTCATAGTGATCAACTTTGCCGAAAACACCATCTTCCTAAGTTATCAGGATTCTGAGCTATGAGATTTCTAAAAGTTGCAAGTTCACTAGCGCCGCCTAGTAGCAGAATTTTGAAACAAGTGTTTATTTTTATGTAAGTTTATGTCATACTGATCAACTTTGCCGAAGACACCAACTTTCTAAGTTTTCAGGATTCTGAGCTATGAGATTTCTAAAATTTGCATGTTCACTAGCGCCGCCTAGTGGCAGAATTGCGAAACAAGTGTTTATTTTTATGTAAGTTTATGTCACTTTGATCAACTTTTCCAAAGACACTAACTTTCTAAGTTATCGGGGGGAGCGACACTAGTTTTGCCAAGCCGAAAAACCGCCAAAAAGTCGAAAAAACTCGGTAAACGCCGCCTAGTGGCAGAATTGCGAAACAAGTGTTTATTTTTATGTAAGTTTATGTCATACTGATCAACTTTGCCGAAGACACCAACTTTCTAAGTTATCAGGATTCTGAGCTATGAGATATCTAAAATTTGCATGTTCACTAGCGCCGCCTAGTGGCAGAATTGCTAAACAAGTGTTTATTTCTATGTAAGTTTATGTCATACTGATCAACTTTGCCGAAGACACCATCTTCCTAAGTTATCGAGATTCTGAGATATGTGGTTTTGAAAATTTACTTGCTCACTAGCGCCGCCCAGTGGAGGAATTTCGAACTTCGCAACTCATCTTCAGTAAGTTATTGGCGTACCCAACAACTTTCTCGAAGACACTATCCTTCCAAATGATCAGGGTCTTGAGCTGTCGCATATCGTAACGTTTGCTTGACAACCTGATATGGATCCTGTAGTGCAATTTAGCATCAAATTGTTGATGGTCCCTCTAGCGGCCAAATTGCCAACTAATCATATGAACTAAAGTTCTAAATGGTAGATCTTATCAAGCCCTAAAACTTTGCCGAAAAAAGTATTACGTTAACTCTTAACACACCCGAGATAATAGGCCACACCCCCAAAATGCCGAAATCCCATAAGCTCAGTCTCCTATTAAGGACAGATTTGTTAGAATCCCAAAATGGCCGCCACAATGGTCGACTTTGACACCTACTCACGATTTTGAGGGCACAAAACTCTTCGTAGACAAAACCTCCGCACCTGAGCTTCTCATTTTAAGCTTATCACAAGTGAGCAAGAACAGAATAATAAAAGGAATTGTTGTTTGAAACTTGCTGTTTGAGATTTGTGCGTCTGAAGTTTTGATGCACTGTTGAAGCGGGATTTCAAGAGGTTTGTCCTTAAGCGGATTCCTATTGCGCCCCCCGACCAGTGATCTTATAAGAGTCTCGACTGTACATATTTACAAGTCAAATGAAAACATATACAAATAACTCACGAATTTACATTTAGAACACATTAAACATTTATTTTGTCTTATTAATGTAACAAATATTTATACCCGTAACAACCCGAGTAGAGTTCAAGTACTGACGATCAAAATGTGATATTGGTTTGTTTGAGAAAAGAGGTAAAAGTACTGAAAATAATAGCAAAAAATTGATCTTGAACCATCTAACCAATAGCAAAATATGATATTTGAAGATCAATCAAATAGCTTACTGCTATTGTTTAGATCTTACCAAGAGCTAAATGTGCTATGTTGATGATCTTCCAGGAATAAAATTGAGATTTTGTTTTCAGTACTTTTACCTCTTATCTCAAACAAACAAATATCACTTTTGGTTCTCCATATCAAAATATGCTATTATTGAACTTTTTTTTTGCAATTTCTCATCGTAATAGGCTGTTTTACCTCACGCAAATCTGACAGGAAAAGGCCTACTTTCCCACACCAAACTAACAGTGCTGTAATGGTTCATTACAGCACTGATTTGCGTTGCGTAATGAACCATTACAGCACTGTTTTCAGTTTTGATCAACTTCTTGATGCTTTCTGGACGCAGTTTTGAAAAATTTTGACAACTGCACAGTATAACCTGCTATGATCAGATTTTCTTAAACATAACTATGATCATCAGTGTGCAGTTTGATGCAAAAACTATCCTCAAGCGGTAATTTATGAACTTGCAAAAAACGTTGTACGCTACTCGGTGCAGAACTCGATTTTTACAGCACGAGTCGTACATTTATCCAACGAGGCTTGCTTGCACCTTGTTGCGTAAACTACTATTCCTATGCTCGGGAATTGTCGAGTGACTTCAGCTCCTACCTATAAGGAAAGGACATTTTGCGTGGTTTGGACGATGATGTGCAACCAGATAATTTGGTGAGTTCGGTCCGATGTATAAGTTATAGGGTATGAGTGCCATAAGTAATATCACGGTCCAAAATTCATCGTCTCCGAACACAAGCGATTACGTCACCGATTGATTCCGTTCATTTTGTTCTTAATAAGGAAACCAATACCCTATATAATTTCATAATAACCCAGTCGCATAACTCAACCATACTGAATTCCTGATCATTCCCGTACCAAAATCCCATCCCCTTTCTTTTTACGAGGACGTCGGTGAGTCGCTGGCATCTCGATAAATAGATATCTTCCATTCCTTATTATCCCTTCTCATCCACATAATGTATTTCTTTTCGTTTCAGTGAGCTCTCTAAAATAAAAACTCTCATTTTTGAGTAACGCCCATGCCGCACAGGGACTGTGTTGGAAACACACATTTTTTTAAATTGCTCGTACGCTCATATTTTTGCAAAATATCAATATTTTTCGGTATTTGAAGGTGATTTATAAACCCAATGAGGTTGCCATGTCGAAATTATTGCAAAATACATCCTCATGTGAGCGTACGAGCAATTTTAAAAAAATGTGTATTTCCAACACAGCCATGTGCGGCATGGATGTTTACTAAAAATGTGCAGGCCGAACACATTTTTGAGCGTAGCCGTTTTTGCGTGAGCGTTCAACGGCGCTAAAGCCTAGGTCAGGACACAGTGTAAATGCCTGTGCCCCATCCCTGAAGCAAAAAGGCCCATGGAGTGACAAAATCTCTTAGTTTCGTCACTCCCAACGTTGGTGTTTGAATACACTGTAACACTTACACTCATACCAACACATCTACATGAGCCACTCAAAACACTTACACATTTTGAATCTTGCCGCATCATTCGCTTGCTTGCGCTTTCTTCACGTGAACGATACGTGCTTCTTCTTCAGTTCGCAGCGTTGCGGACTGAACATGCTGCCACCCGGATATAGTGAATCCCCAATCAACCCAGTTATTATTTTGTACGATGTTTTGAGTTTCAGAAAAGCTTTGGTAACGATATCCTCGTTGATGCCGATGCTACTCAAAACTTCGCCAAAGGGAGGAACATTGTTAGCTGCGAGTGTGATGTGGTCATCAGCCAACGTCTCATCGGTGTAAACGCTGGAAAATTTCTCGGAGAAAAGAGTATAAATGTCACTTGTGTGGATCGACTGAAACTCTTAACTGTGAACTTTGAGTGGCTACGCAGTCTTTATTCTTGAAACGGGTTTATTATTTACCCAACGTCCCTAAGTGCCGAAATGTTGGGTAAATAATAAACCCGTTTCAAGAATAAAGACTGCGTAGCCACTCAAGGTTCACAATTATAAATGTTTTGTGGAGTACAAGCTACTTTTCCGTTGAACGCCATTGACGACGGCAATCCAGCTTCACGGCGCTGCTCATTCACAAACTTCCAATACTGTTTCGGGCGATACTTAAGGACAGACTTGCTAGAATCCCAAAATGGCCGCCACAATGGCTGACTTTGGCGCCTACTCACGATTTCGAGAGTGCAAATCTCTTCGCAAACAAAACCAAGCGCACCTGAGCTTCTTATTTTAAGCTTTATAAGTGAGCAAGAACAGAATAATAAAATGCACTGTTGTATGAAGCTTGCTTCTTGAGATTTGTGCGTCTGAAATTCTGATGAACTGTTGAAGCGGGATTTCATGACGTTTGTCCTTAAGCTTTCTTTGCATACCACGCTGATACTGTTATAAACATTGTTTAGCAATTGGTTTATAGGCGTGGTTGAACCTGAAGTAATGCCCAGCAAACATTAATGCTGTACAACAGATGAATAAGCCGCTCTTAAGCTTGATTTTGAAAATTTTGGCTGAATAAGCTGTAGTTCAGCTGTCATTGTTACTTGGGTGGCTCTGAAGAAGCAGTGAGCGGTGCTTGGAGATTTTTTTCAATGCCGCTCTCTTTTCATATTTTAGCTGACGGAGTTCGCTGGTTTGCCATGGAACACGGAAGGGGTCGCAGTACCGACCACTTTTGGTGAGTACCGGTAGTACCGGTAAAATACTGGAGAATTTTCACTAAAATGAAGAGTAATATATTTGGTACAATAAAATCTACCAGACTTTTGTGAATTCCGGTTTTCAGGGATACCACAAAATCAGACCCTGAAGTTCCGAATTGAACAAAAAAAAATATAGGGTGACATTGGGTATTATCGGCAGGTTTGTTCTCTTCGTCATGGAGGGTTTTTGTCAGCCAAATTGCCTGAAACTTGGCCATATAATTCACATTAGTTGGGAAGGATTTGAGGCCAACTCTGAGTTCAATAGGTTTCAAAAAACCCCCCAAGACGAAGAGAACAAAACGGCCGAGAATAGGTAATTTCCCCTAGATAGATAAAAAATATAGAAATAAATTAGCTGTATGAAACAGTTTTAGAGATATTGTTAAG
Organism: Aedes albopictus; assembly: GCF_035046485.1. Taxonomy (NCBI): domain Eukaryota; kingdom Metazoa; phylum Arthropoda; class Insecta; order Diptera; family Culicidae; genus Aedes; species Aedes albopictus. The sequence goes on along the minus strand of NC_085138.1, from coordinate 231,806,826 downwards.
CTTCTGAGAAGTTTTACAGGCAGTACCTTAGCCAGTCTAAAATAAAACAGGAACAACCTTACATATAGCAAAATCAAATGGATATCTGCTAGGTGAAGACAGAAGAATATTAAACTGTTTTTTCCTTGATTCCTTCAAAAACTGAAAAAAAAACAAGAAACCCTAATCAAACAAGTTTTATTTAAATCTATAGTAAATCCACACACTTATTTTTGAATTGCCTGTTCGGTACTTTTTGACGAGATTAGAACAGCAGTACGATCTCGGTAGTTTCAGTAATCGATTTTACTGAGGTTCAGTAAAACAACTGTCAAATTCGTATGGAAAAGGTAAACAATGCATTTCTGCTGAACGATCTCGGTGCCAAACTCGGTAATCAAAATAAAGTGTGGCCTTTTTGTACTTTCTCATCGTTATAGACTGTTTTACCTCACGCAAATCTGTCAGGAAAAGGCCTATTTTCTCACACCAAATTAGGCTGACACAAATTTCGATTTTCTCTTATGTCACCCACCACCCCCCCTAGGAAAATTTTGGTTGAAATTCGATACTTTGAGGGGGGGACAAATATTTTTTTCAATAAATTTAAAAACTTTGAAGTCCAGAAAATTTCTTAACAAATCCGATGAGTTTGGCGATTTTGCCTAATTGTTTGAGTATTTTTTCATCTAATGCATTTATTATTTATCACTCGGCAAGCCTCATTGGATAAATGTACGACTCATGCTGTAAAAATCTTCATTCTGCACCTTGTAGCGTAAACTACTATTCCAACATTCAACGTTCAATAAACCAATCATTGCTATGATATCCTGGATTTGCAGAAAGGTTTCATATAGGGTATGTGTGCCATCAGTAATCTCATGCTCCCATTTTCATCCTATTCGAAAACAAGCGATTACGGCACCGATTGACTCCGTTCTTTTTGTTTTCATGGGTGCTCACTTCTAACAAAAAATACAAAAATAAGAAACAAAACAAACAGCGCTTCAATCCTTTGTTTTTCGTAGGATGAAAATGGGAGCCACATGCTTAATAAGGGAACCAATACCCTATTAAACGTTTGTTTGTCGAGTACTTGGTTTTGAATGTTTTCGATTATTTCCATGACATATTGGCTATACTAATGACCGGATTTCAACACTTAGGGAGAGATTTCCCAGTACCGAAAGTACCGGTACCAAGGCCCAGTCAGTACCGGTATTTCGGTATCAAAAATTGGTCGGTAATACCGGGATTTTCGGTACCGGTACTACATCCCTAGAACATCGGCCGAGGGGTGAATCTTCTTTGGAACGTATCTATCAATTACATATGGCCGTCCAACAAGGTCTCGGGGAAGACGATAATGTCGAAACAGTTATCGGATATGGCAACACGGAAGTCGTCGATACTAGTGTTCATGCCATCGACATTCTGGTAGTAGATAGTAACCTCGTGATAATCCCTGGATGGCGGGCGCTTGAACGTGGCGTAGATGGCGTGGCGTAAGACGCGTCCAAGTGGCATCTCGAAGCAACACTACTTTCAGTATGCTTCGAGTGTCGAGTAATAATTAAATTAATGCATGTTCGATGCTGACTGTTAGCTTCGTTCAGTGATTTCTATTGTGTGTAGATGACATGAGGATGTGTGGACATCGAGTATAATTTAGTGTACAGGTACCGATTTATGTCTATAGTATAAGCGAATTAATCCTTCGAGATCCCGGTTCCAGGTATGATCTCCAACACGCCCATCACCGTTAAAACGGTTGTTTCAATGATCTCCTTTAAACGATTTTGCTATCTCTTGGCGTGGTGGACCGGTTGGTCTATCCTCCTGATCCTTTACTTACCTTACCGATCAGGCTAAGGCCGGGGTGGCCTCTGCTGTACATAGTAGCCGCCACCATTCCACTCGGTCCATGGCTGTTTGTCTCCAGTTCCGCACTCTGCGTAGGGTCCGCAGATCGTCCTCCGCTTGGTCGACCTACGTAGCTCGCTGCGCTCCACGTCTTCTTGTACCGGTCGGATGACTCTCAAGAACCATTTTAGTCGGGTTGCTATCCGACATCCTGATGACGTGACCCGCCTACCGTAGTCCCGTCTTCCATCTGCACTCCGCCGTAGATGCTACGCAACACCTTCCGTTCGGAAACTCCAAGGGCGCGTTGGTCCTCTGTACGTAGGGTCCATGTTTCGTGCCCATAGAGGACGACCGATCTAATCAGCGTTTTGTAGATAGTTAACTTCGTGTTACGGCGAACTTTATTCGATCGTAGAGTTCTGTGGAGTCCAAAGTAAGTAAGATTTCCTGCCACAATGCGCCTCTGAATTTCTCTGCTAGTGTCGTTGTCGGCGGTCACCAGTCACCAGTGAGCCCAAGTACACAAATTCTTCAACCGCCTGGATTTAATCACCGTCGATATAAATTCGGGGTGGAGGGCGCGGTGATTCCTCCCTGGAGCCCTTTGCCATCATGTACTTTGTCTTCGACACATTAATGACAAATCCGATTCGCCTGGCTTCATTCTTTAGTCGGATGTACGTTTCCGCCATCGTCTCAAATTTGCGAGCAATAATATCATTATCATCAGCGAAACCAAGCAGCTGAACGGACTTCGTGAAAATCGTCCCATTCGTGTTTATCCCCGCTCTCCTTATTACACCTTCTAACGCAATGTTGAACAGCAAGCACGAAAGACTATCACCTTGCCGTAACCCTCTGCGAGATTCGAAGGGACTCGAGAGTGTCCCTGATACTCGAACTACGCACATCACTCGATCCATCGTCGCCTTGATCAACCGTATCAGTTTATCCGGGAATCCGTATTCGTGCATAATCTGCCATAGCTGTTCTCGATCGATTGTATCATACGCCGATTTGAAATCGATGAACAAGTGATGTGTGGGCACGTTGTATTCGCGGCATTTTTGCAACACCTGGCGGATGGCGAACATCTGATCCGTTGTAGCGCGTTCACCCGTGAATCCAGTCTGGTATTGCCCCACGAACTCTCTTGCAATCGGTGATAGACGGCGGCATTAAATTTGGGAGATTATCTTGTAGACAGCGCTCGGTAGTGTGATCGCGCGATAGTTCCCGCAATCCAACTTGTCGCCCTTTTTGTAGATGGGACACACGATACCTTCCATCCACTCTTCCGGTAATACTTCCTCCTCCCAAATCTTGGTAATGACCCAGTGTAGTGCTCTCAACAGTGCTTCTCCACCGTATTTTAGAAGCTCGCTTGGTAGTTGATCTGCTCTAGCGGCTTTGTTGTTTTTCAACCGGCCAACCTCCTCCTCAATCTCTTGGAGGTCGGAAGTCTTTCGTCCTGTGCACATACTCCTAGATCTGTTACCACGCCACCTTCGGTACTTGCAACGTTGCCATTCAGGTGCTCATCGTAATGCTGCCGCCACCTCTCGACCACCTCACGCTCGCTTGTGAGAATATTCCCGTGATTATCTCGGCACATGTCGGCTTGTGGCACAAAGCCTCTGCGTGAGCGGTTCAGCTTCTCGTAGAACATTCGTGCCTCCTTAGCGCGGTACAGCTCTTCCATCGCTTCGCGATCTCGTTCTTCCTGCTGGCGCTTCTTCATCAGGAAGATTGAGTTCTGCCTGTTGCGCGCCTGTCTGTAACGTGCCTCATTCGCTCTCGTACGGTGTTGCAGCATTCTCGCCCATGCTGCATTCTTCTGGTTTTTCAACTGTTCACATTCACCATCGTACCAGTCGTTTTTGTGATTCGGAGTCGCAAAGCCCAGTGCTGTAGCCGAGGTACTACCTATGGCGGATCGGATGTCCCTCCAGCCATCTTCAAGTGTAGCTGCGCCAAGCTGCTCTTCCGTTGGTAGGGCCACTGCTAACTGCTGCGCGTAGTCTTGAGCAGGGTTGGTAACCATCTGTTTCGTCACCGACCAACGACGAAAAACTAAAAAAGTTCGTCACCAAATAAAATTCCGTCACTTTCATCATCTGATGAAACAAAGAAACCACGACGAGGACGAACCGAAAATAAAACAGGGAGCTATAGTTTTCGTCATTCTCTTTTGTCTCCTTTTGCAACGACGAAAAACGAACATGCATTCATCACATGGCATCCGACTGTAGACGGAAGGCGAACTAGTCAAGCTTTTATTGATAATTTAGCCTCGGTCCTTCCGAGCTGTTGAATTAGCTCTGTTAGTATGATCGTGCTGCCAATCCGAAGGTTTTGTTTGTTTCATTTTTTTTCTGATCGGCCATTCCCGTGAGGCTGATTATTCGTTCGTTCTAACAGAGTGATGCAAGCAGTTCAACGAAAATGCCAATAAAGAGAAACGGCAAAACTTTTTCGTCGCGACCAGCAAACTGACTGACGGTGTTTGAAGAAAAATATTCAAGAGCTGCTGACTCAGTGACGCTAACTTTTTTTTTACCCGTTGTTGTCAGTGATAATGCTTCAGCTCCGATGACTTTAACAACCCTGGTCTTGAGCCACTTCTACGTTACGAAGTTGCTCGATGTTGAGCCGCGGACATTGGTTATATCCGAGAAGAATTTACCGTCGATTAGAACGTGGTCGATTTGGTTTTCTGTTTGATGGTCGGGTAATCTCCAGGTGACTTTGTGGATATCTTTGCGGGGGAAGAAGGTGTTTCGAACTACCATACCACGGGAGGCTGCAAAGTTTACGCATCGCTGGCCGTTATCATTCGATACGGCGTGCAGGCTGTTTCGCCCGATTACCGGTCTGTACATTTCCTCCCTTCCTACTTGCGCGTTCATGTCGCCGATTTTCACGTCACGCGGCGAGCAACCATCGTATGTTTGCTCTAACTGAGCGTAAAACGCTTCTTTCTCGTCATCGGGTCTCCCTTCGTGTGGGCAGTGGACGTTGATGATGCTGTAGTTGAAGAAACGGCCCTTAACTCTCAACATGCACATCCTTGCGTTGATGGGCTGCCACCCGATCACACGTTGTCGCATCTTGCCAACACTATAAATCCTGTTCCCAGTGCATTGGTGGTGCCACAGCTTTGGTAGAAGGTAGCCACTCGGTGCCCGCATGAGTTCATCTCCACCTGTTCACACCTACACATACCCGACCCCCGACAACGCATTTTGAAAATTCTGGCATTTCGTCAATTTTCATCCGATTTTTTTGAAGTTGCCCTTAATCGATCATAAATTGGTGCAAATTTATTACACTCAAGTGGTCATGTAATATCCGGAACCATTCCGGTGATATTCCGGATTGTACCTGGGTCAGGGGATGAGGGAGGAGTATGACTGCTTTTCCACACTTTCTGTCCAGCCCAACAAAGTTCCTGCAACGCCACGATGTCGAAGTTGCAGAGATGTAGTTCGTCGTAAATTATCCTGTCAAATCCTGCGAAACCTAGTGACTTGCAATTCCATGTTCCAAGTTTCCAGTCGTAGTCCTTGTTTCGTCGCGTGGGTGTTTGCCGATTGTATCGAGTCGTATTTTCTCCTATGTTATTCGCAATGGAGATTTTTACGGGTGGCTTATTGGGGCTACGCCAACACTCCTATCTCGCCGGAGGGCCATCGTGCCAGTTCTGTTTAACGTCGCAACACTAGGACGACCACGCTGATGGGGCTACCACCTTGGATCTAGCTGGGCGTGGTGCAGCGTTTCTTACTCAGCCGCTGGATGCCAGAATAGACGCTGTTTGAGCCGCACCTCTTTGGTGAACAGACGCTCGGGTCGTACCTTCTCAATCTAGCTAAGCACACAACTCTTAGCTGGCGGTCTTTGTCATCACTTGACCCGTGAAAGCATGAGGTAGGAACTTGTGAGGACCAGAGCTATGTTGGACGCTCTCCTTATCGACTCACCGTTTTGCAGCCCGAATTTTAAACCTTTTAACGGGTATTTCCAAACTAACGTATATCGTCGGTTTCCTGCAATAGAGGCACAACTCAAAAAATGGAATATCCAGCATGAGCGTTTAAAAATCGGCAATCCATGATACAGTAATAAAAATTCGTCAAATGATAAGAAAAATAAGTGAATTAGCAGGATGCGCTTCAAATCCCACTAATTCGCTTGTTTCTCTTATCATTTGACAAAAGCAAACGAATTTTGATTGCTGTATCATGGAAAGGGACTTAACAGCTATCAGGGTCGAAATACTTCTGCACTAGTTAAAGTAATAAATTTCAGACCGCCAAGAATTAACCGATCGAATACGTTTTCGGTACCTTCGAGATTGTTTGACATACTTCTGACTGCATAATAGGTCACAGCAACTTAGCCAGTCTGGCAATAATAAACTTCAACATCCCGAGAGACAGAGGTTATTAAACTTCGCTTCCAGCTAAGCTAATCGCTTCAACATACATACAAAAGTCAGAAATTGGATTTGGCAAATTCGCATTAAAACTTTTCCGTTCGCGGGTGGATTTAGCACGAAAAGCTCGCGGCCGTAAATGGTTGAAAAGGTGAATGAATTATGTGTGCTACTACCAAACCAACCAACGGAAGCTACGGGCCGTCCAAGAACCGGCAAATTTGACGCCCTAACCCTGCCGTCTTCCGGTCACAGTAGTGGGAACCCGCATTTCCATGATGACGATGCAGCTCAGGAAAATCAAGCCTTCCGTGTCACGAAGCTATAAATCTTGTTCGTTCTGTGTCCGTAGCAGCGGAAAAAGGAACGATTGCAGCAGCAGCAGCACTGTGCTTACTCTCACTTTTCCGTTACCTATCTACGGCTCAGAACTACACTAAACGCAACCTGGTACCTACCTAATAGTGGCGGTGGCGGCCTTACTTGTCGGCTAGAACTGCGAATTTAGCGGGATTCGGGTGCACATACTTCGTGCTGAATGGGATTTTTTGATTCCGGTTTGGATTGCACATGGGATTTGTCAATGCAGGTAATTATGAATAAGGACGATGTGAGTACGGCAACCCGGGTACTGGATTTAGGTGATTTAGGTGTCACTCAACTCGGATAACCTTTGCCGTAAAGTTTGCACGCGAAAAATAATTCTCAAATGGATAGAGTTATGAATATTCGCGTTGATGATTTGAATCCGCAGGACTTAAAAATAACAGAAAGGAGATTACTTTATGATGGTTGCAAAGAGTTAACCTCAGTACGTAGTAACCGTCTCCATTCCAATCTGTCCATGGCTGTTTGTCTTCAGTTCCGTACTCTGCGCACCGCAGATCATCCTCCACTTGGTCGACCCATCTAGTTCGCTGCGCATCACGTCTTCTTGTAGCGGTCGGATGACTCTCGAGGACCATTTTAGTCGGGTTGCTATCCGCCATCCTGATGACGTGACCCGCTCATCGTAGCCTCCCGATTTTTTTTTAAATTTATTTATTTATTTATTTAAGTATAACAACACAAATAATCACCTAATGATTTTCAAAGCATGTGTTACTATTAAATACTAATTCCAAAGAATATTTCATGAATTAAAGAAACTATAAACACTATTCCTAAATGAAATGTATGTCAGTTCATTCCTGCAAGATCTAGGTAAATCATTCCAAATTTTAATCGCACGATGGCGGAAAGATTCTTTTAAGTTATTTGAGAGACATCTAGGAAGAACAAGTAAGGATGCACGAGTAGACCGAGCGTAATTAAAAAAGTTCAGAAGATATGGTGGAGGGTTATTTATTATTTTATAGGTTTGAATACTCAATCGCAGTTTCAGATGATTCGTTAGATTACGCCCCAGCAAAGCACTTCTGTAATTTGATATGTGATCATATTTCTTAAGGTTGTATGCATATCTAGTGACAGCATTGAAAACAAGGTTATGTTTCTTCAAGTTCTTTTTGGAGACTAGGCCAAATAGAATATCACCGTAATTGGTGGAATTGATTCGTTTCACAATTTCGGAAATTCTGTTGGGTTCTCCGGATAAATAAATTTGACAATCATCTGCATATAGGTGAAACTTGCAAAACGATAAAACATTTGGTAAATCATTAATATACATAGAGAAACGGCCCGAGAATAGACCCTTGTGGTACACCAGACAAAACCGGAATAATGTTAGATTGTTGTTTATTGAGCTCGACGTACTGTGATCGATTGGTCAGGTACGATCTTATTAAATTGGCAGAAAAACGATCTAAGCGATAATTACACATAAGTTTCTTACACAGTAAATTATGATCGATTGAATCGAATGCTTTACTGAAATCTAGGAGAGCTATTACAGTGACATTTTTCCTATCTAGAGTTTCTCTAACGTCATTCTCAATTTTTATCAGTGCCGTTATAGTACTGCAGGTTTTCCTATAGCCTGACTGAAAAGGACTTAAGAGGCTGTACTGAGTTAAGTAGTCATTCAATTGTTTGGAAAGAATTGCTTCAAATATTTTGGAAAGAGCGCTAAGAATACTTATCGGGCGATAATCTTTTTCCTCTAAAGGGTTATCAATTTTGCCTATAGGAATGACTTTCGCAATTTTCCAGTCGATTGGAAACTCAGAAGTTGCGATACAACAATTAAAAATGTCCGTTATGTAAGGCAGAGTTACGCATACAGACGATTTCAAAGATTTTAGTGGAATCATGTCGTGACCAACAGCATCACATGCAGCAGAATTTATCTCCAGTTGGACCTCATCACTTGTTACACCTTTAAATAAAAAATTAGGTTGAGAGTCGATAGTATCTCCACTCGCATTGAAGGAAAGCGGTATATAATGAGAAACGAAAAATGAATTCAAAGAATCAGCCGTAACATCACCACCTCCGACTAAAGTGTTAGTTTGCTTTAAACCAAGCAGTTTGATGTTTTTCCAAAGCTCCTTCGCAGGAAGATCAACACTAAGCTGAGAAATATAAAACTCTTTTTTAGTACGTTTAACTTCACGGTTAGTCAGATTGCGAAGGCGGGTAAAGTTATTCCATTTTCGACTATCAGTTTTGTCTTTTTTCCAACATTCGTAAGCGTCGGAGCGATTTTTGAATAATCGGTTGATAAGACTATTGATCCAAGGGTTAGTAGGATCTCTGGATAATTTCTTTTTCATAGGGGCGTGATGATCTAGAACTGAAAAAAATAGTTCATTGAAGCAACGTAATTTTTCATTGACGCTGATGCAATCAAACACACTGTTGAGAGCAACACCACGTAGATCAGATATAAAAGCACTATTATCAATTTTATCAAACTCCCGAATCCAGTAAAAATTAGGAACAGTTTTTGGAAGTTTATAACGATAATCGATACATAAAAAGTCATGATCACTTATTCCTCCAAGGGAAGATTGATATACATTACTCGAGTTATTAGTACAATTTCCCGCAAACAGATCTATAGTTGACGAAGAAGTGTTTTTGTGACATGTCGGATGAGTTGTAATCAACTTGAAAGAAATTGCCTCCAAATTATCAATTATCTTTAAAGTTTTATAAGAGTGCTGTGCCATCAAATTTACATTGAAATCTCCCATTATGAGAATGTTGGGCTCAATAGAAGAAATTTCTAAAATCAAGTTAAAGATATGTTCTAGTTTCGATATGTTAATATCTGGAGGCTTGTATATAACCCCACATACTAAATTTGCTTGTGTTAATTTGATAAATAAGTAATCAATTTCGCTTTCCCCATCAGACTTTGCAATGATTAAGTATTTTAAACACTTTTTCAAATAAAAAGCAACTCCTCCACCTCTGGTTTTCTTTTTACAATTTCGATCTGACCTGATAATTTTATATCCTTCAAGTTCAACACTTTTGTTTGTGTGTATAGGTTTAAGCCAAGTTTCGACGATTTCAAATACGTTAAGTTTAGAATTCAAAAAGAAAGACCTATAATTAGCAATATTACTTACCAAACTACGAGCGTTGTGAAGTCCAATTCTCAAAAAATGTCTAGAATGTCTCCCAAGTAACGATTGAAGATCTTTGAAATCTAAATAGTGCAGTTTAGTTTTTGTTTCATAAGCAGGACTGTTGACCCCGACAGAAGTTGAAGGGACTGGGTTTGATAATAGCATTGAATTGGATGGTCTATTGGCATTAGTATAACTTATGTTAATTATGTCGATGCTATCAGATTTGGCAGATTCCCGTTTTTTGGTTGAAATTCGCGGATCTCAACCCCATCAGGCTAATAAAATGGATCATTAATTATCGATACTAAATCTTGCGAAACAGATAGCTTAAACGATATAAAGGAAAGATCATTAATGTTTTTGTTTCGCGGAACTAATTTTGCACATTTAACTGAAGAGTTATCAATATTGATTGTTTCACGCAAATATTCAATAATATCTTCCTCCGATTGATCGATATGGAAAGGTGTGATGTAAAATGATTTTGTTGCTTCTTCATTTGAAATTTCACGCACAGACGGACGACTTCTGCTTACAACCCTCAATCGACAATCTTGCAGACCATTGTAAGCAGGGCGGTGAGTGTGGTTTGAGGCTCGCACGGTAGTGCGAGGGACGATTGCAGGGCCATTGTTGATTGGAACACGGTTTTGTACGACAGCAGCACTCGACGTTATGGCCGCATAGCTTGTGGTGCAGATCGCGGCCGAAGCTTGAGCAGATGTAGCAGTATGTGGAACGTTAACGGCAACATCACGATTGGTAGCTGAAGTTGAACATGGTGCAGTGGCGGTAGCTGCGGTGGAGGCGGTGGTGGCGGTGGGTGCATTGACAACGGGGACGGTGGCGGTAACGGCTAAGGTGGATATGGCATTGACGGAGGTGGTTGTAGTGTTGGGTACGGTGGCGACAGAGTTGACTATCGCAGGCTGGTCATTAACGGTAGAGTTCATTCCACCAGCTGATGTACTGGGCAAACTAATATCTGCACGGTGAGGCGTAATATTCATTTCCCGATTGTCGTGGTTATCATCATTATCCAAAGATACATCGAGCTCATCATCAGCATCAACGATAGTGTTGTTGGCAACATTCGAGCGCAACGAGAGATCAAAGTTGAAACGATCGATACTATTGTAGAAATCGGTTGGATCGTAGACCGAAGGGCCGGACATTGCAAGACGTTGCAGCCTTGATGAAAAGTTCGAGTCACGTCTGACGAAGGTTGAGTTTGGTGACAGTAGGTTGTTAAGCGCTTTCAAATTTTCACCGAATTGCCCAACTCGTAGGTCCATCGAATCCATGCGTAATAGAACATCCCGCAATGTTTTAATGATTACAGCTTCCCGGTCCATAACACTTGGATTGAAATTGACCCTGCAGTTCTCACAGAACCAGAGCAATCCAACATTCGCCGACCACGATTTGAAGTTCGTAGCATTCAATCCGACACATCCGGGGTGAAACACTCTTCCACACGACCCGCTGCACAAAACACTTCTATCTGATCGCGCAAAATTCCTAGAGCAGGCCTTGCATGTATCCATTCTTCCAAGATCCCACTCAAAACCACAAGTAAACAACCCAGAAGGGGATTTCCCTACGACAAAAACAGTGCCAGAGGTGTTGTGGAGACGACGTAGAAACACAAACACTTTGAAGCGATTACCGAATACACAGCGGGTTCCAAATTTATGCCTTTATCGTTTCGCTCTTTTGATGTACTGTCCACTAAAGCCGGTGCCGAAACGTTCAAGCGTATCGATTATAGTGTTTCGGCTTTTGAGACCACCGAACGCACCAAGACCCGCTTCTCTATCCGACACAAGCACCGCTCTGTTAAAGCGTGTAGATGCACAGAGTAATACAAACCGGCGATAATGAAACTTTTCTACTAGTGTAATGGATCACTAACGGCGCGAATGTATCAATACAATATCTCCACGCAACCACTATGACTGAATTGTGTTCGGTACTGTCCTTTGTTTCTGGGTTGGCACCTGTCGTGATGAACAGAATCTTAAAATCACTTTTACACTCCAGCTTATGTAGGATATGCTTGATCTTCAGTCGTGTTCCGTTTGGCAAGCAGTATTTCAGAGTTTTCCAAACTTTGGCAGATATTACGAGCCAAGATAATACGAAAAACCGCACAAGTTCGAGCACCTCAATAACGTTGCGAGTAAGTTAGACCGTTTGTATCTAAAGTTTTCGTGGTATAGACGATTGTTGGTTCTCTCAGCAGTTGATGCAGCTTGTGGTTCATTCGCCTTCTTCAAGTTCCGTCTTCCATCTGCACTCAAAGGACTGTATCGATAATTATGAGTACATAATGTACTACAAAATAATAAAATATTGATCAAAATCGATTTTTTCGACTTTTTTAGTAAATTGGCCCATTGTGCTTTTTGTGTGCATTCTACAATATAAGCGTCTTCGGAAGAAATGTCAAAAATATCAGAATGCACAACTTTGCAGAAGAAAGTTTTCTTCTAGGTCGTTTCGATAAAAAGCTAAAACTGATCTAGATCAGTTGCAACTTGTCTAGATCAAATATCATGTAACCAGATTTTAGTGCAATCTCTTACAAGACACTTCTCTGAAGACACCAAATCTCTAGGATGGATATCTAGAGCACTAGAGGTTTTGTCTGTCCAAAACAGCGTTCTGCCCCTGGGCGCTCTCTAAAAGTTAAGGTATTAAGTTTTCACATCTTCGCAGGTACGATAAAGGCTCTGATTTCCCATAGCTCTGTGCGGTTGATACTGTCGTATACCGGTTTGAAGTCGATAAACAGGTGATGTGTTGGGACTTGGTATTCATTGCATTTCTGGAGGATGTGCCGTACGGTGAAGATCTGGTCCGTTATCGACCGGCCGTCGATAAAGCCAGGTTGATAACTTCCTACGAACTCATTCGTTCTAGGTGAATTACGACGAAAGATGATCTGAGATACCACTTTGTAGTTAACTTTTGCTTCGCTGTGTAATGGGTAATGGTATGGAAATAACAAAACATAAGAACATGTATCTTTTTGATCCCGTAATCAATAAAATATTGGGTTTCTCATTAATGTTTCGACTTCTGTGATAATTTGAGAATTCACTGAATTATCGTTACCAGCTACATTTGGCACTAATTTAACTTATTTTGTTTTGGAGAGTGGAGTGAGTTTGGACAAACTCACCTAATGCGAGTTCTTCCTTCGGAAAGGAAGTTATATTTGGGTTTCGAGATGAACTAGCCTAGACTAAAAATCTCGTTCATATAAAACTAAACTTTTCTTTTTGTTTGGTATGAACTGTTTCGTTTTCCACAAACTGCTAAGTTATGTCGTGCTGTTGGAACCAGGGTGCAAAATGTTCATAGTCACTGACTGAAAACAGCACGAATTTGAATGATTCTGCACTGAATATTCAAAACAAACGAATTCATTTTCACTCTTCCTCTTCACACAGTCAGTCAATTTGTACAAGGAGAAAAATATTTGGTAAACAAAAAAAAAAAAAAATGCGCGATTCAACCAAATCTCTATTTTGATTTTTGCACAAACAAAATCCTAGCTTACTTGAACTCCTGCCATTTGTTGAAACAAACTATAATGACATGTAACTGTTTTGAGGGTTGGATAGCCTAATGCAACCAACTTTTGTTTAAATTTATCATTATGTTGGTCGTTCAATTTTGACAGCTCTCGGAACTAACTAAAACGTTTGTTATTTCAGCCAAGTTGTCTAGTTTCTACTTAACAAAAAATGGCCCGAAATAAACAAACACGACAGTTATACTAAACAAAGAATTCATTGAAATTACTTTGTTTTTTTTTATTCTTCCTTAAACTTACTCTTCCTTCTTTTTTTTTATAGAAATTAATATACAAATAAAACAGTAAATGACTACGTTTATGGCTACGATTTCTTCCACAAACACTCCACAACAATCAAATGTGAAAAAATCTGTGTAAATTACCGTTAAATGTAATCGAAACTTTAATATTTATCAGCAATTTAACAGATGTTTACAAATATTCATTGACTTTAATTTGACAAACGAGTATCGAACAGCTGAATATAAATGTGGGGCTTTCATAAACCACGTAGACCGAATTTTGGCCATCTCCGACCCCCCCAGGGGTCTTCCGTTAGCCTAGTGGTTAAAGCTATGGATCGCCAATCCGGAGACAGCGGGTTCGATTCCCGTTCTGGTCGGGAAAATTTTCTCGATTCCCTGGGCATGGTGTATCATTGTACTTGCCTCACAATATACAAATTCATGCAATGGCAGGCAAAGGAAGCCCTTCAATTAATAACTGTGGAAGTGCTCGAAGAACACTAAGTTGAAGAGAGGCAGGCCAAGTCCCAGTGGGAACGTCGAGCCAAAAAGAAGAAGAAGTAGACCCACTCTCGTAGACTTTTGTCCATACAAAAATTTTAAAATTTGTATGAAGCGTAGGCTCTGGCCAGACCACCCCCCCCCCCTCTCTCCAAAATGTGAATGGTTCCTATGCTGGCAAGTGAATGAAAATTGCCACGCGGTGAACTTCAGCTCGTCTGCTCGAAAATTTTGCATCGAATGTTTAATCAGTCAATGAAATAAAAAAAAGAAATACTGAAAAGATATCCATCAAGATGATTTATTCACACCTCTACAGCAAAGAAACGTGCAGGAACCGGTGAAAAGAATCTTTTTAACACATTCTGCTCGAATTGTTTCACTTTAGAAAATATTCGCCACCTCACGGCTTATCCTAGCGAAAGTAAGAAATGGGAATGGACCTACATTCAGCCGCTTTTACGAGCACCGCTCACGGTGTTATTGTTCCGTTCCCTACCAGCTGGAGCTCACTCTTCCGGAGGAAAGGTTTTCCTCTGAATTTCCTTTTCGCGCCAAAAATCACGGCGGAGCGAGGCGTCGTCCGTTCTGTTTGTATTTCTTTCTTTTGTGTGAACTTCGGTCCGAGTCACAGCTAGTTTAGAACCGTATAAGTACACCTTTTGCTCCAACCGCATTGAGAGAATCTGAGGCATAAAAATGTCCGCACTTTGAAATATGGTGAATGGTGATGGAATGTATGTGGTGATGACGATGCCCCGTGGCGTGCGACCTTGCGCTCAGAGGCGGTTTTCCCTGTGTGTGCCTGTCAACCTTTGTGATGAGGCGGCACTGGGAAACTTTACAACAACGCTCGCCGGAAATTTGGGTTGCGTGTTTCCAGCTGGTTTCGCTCAAAGCACAGCGATGGGTGAAGCGTGCTGCGTTTGTATTCTGTGATAAAACAGAATGTGTCGAAAGATGTACATATTCATAAAAAATCTTTAAAAGTCCTAGGAACTTCGTTCCTTCGAAGACATCTTACTTTTTTTTAGGAAGTTCAATAAATTATGTTTATTCTACCTCTCAAACATGTTTATTCACAAATAACATCCATCATTTTTATTAAATGATACATCAACTCGTTCATGAAATACGTAAGGAGTCCTTTTTCTCTTAAGAAGTGTTCATTTAGCCCGGTACCGTCGTTAGGGGTGACATTGGGCCTAGAGGGTAACATTGGTCCATCGATCCTACGGATTCAATATATGTCAGAGAACTTGACGGTGGATGTCAAGTATCTTACAATTATGTATTCTTGTAGTTTAGCACACAAAATGCATTCCCGTCGTACTCTAAATGTACGGAATAGTGACCCAATGTCACCCACTTTGGCCCAATGACACCCCGCACGACGGTACATTTTCTGTCAACCTACAAAGATATATACCATTTACAATTAATTGTATTCATAACAATGTATCCTTAGGGTCCATATAGCCGAGGCGGTAAACGCACGGATATTCAGCATGATCATGCTGAGCAGACGCGCCAACTTGGTAAAATTATTGGGGGGGCAAAGCTTGGTGTTTCAGAATATTTGTATGGGAAAATCTAAAATTCGTCGAATATTGGCAAATATTGGGGAGGGGGGCAAAACCATGCTTGCCCCCCCCCCCCCCCCCCTAAGTTGGCGCCTATGATGCTGAGGGTGACGGGTTCGATTCCCGGTCGGTCCAGGATCTTTTCGTAAAGGAAATTTCCTTGACTTCCTTGGGCATACAGTATCTTCGTGCCTGCCACACGATATACACATGCAAAATGGTCATTGGCAGAGGAAGCTCTCAGTTAATAACTGTGGAAGTGCTCATAGAACACTAAGCTGAGAAGCAGGCTTTGTCCCAGTGAGGACGTTACGCCAAGGAGAGGAGAGAGAGAGGAGGAACAATGTATCCGCTGCAAATGATGCAAAGTTGTGAGGTTGCTGCTATTTTGATGATGCTCCGAACTCCCTATCACTTTATTGTACCAGGAAATATTCGTGATGAATCGTCCAAAAGTTTAGTCGCTTGTTAAGTTTGATCGTGTCCTTCGATCCCAAATTAGGTTCATCGAATTTCGGATTTGACCAAGTCGTATTCGAAGTCGTTCACATCTAGTTTTTTTTTGGAAGAAAGAAATTCTGAAAACTACCTACCTTACCTTGTTTGCTAAAAAGTATCTTTACTCCAATGCCGAGCGTATAATAGAGCACCATCTTCGTCAGGCTACATACCATTTGGCATATTGAGACTCCGTCCAATGAAGAAATCATTAAAGCTGTAGAGCGAACACAGACAGCAGCACACGAAACTCTAAACAATGTTGGAATTGATGCTAGCGAAATTTCATCTAAAGACAGTGTTACAACCGAATTCCCTCAAGAAAACGTCAACAAAGTTACTGAAGATTTCGAATTTATTACTGTGCCTGAAGAGCTTGAAGTACTAGAAAAAGAAGTAACTGATGATGTACACGATGGTGCAGAATTATTCCATAATATTGGAAAGACAATACTGCTTGAAGATTCTTAAAACTATTAAAACGTGTTTAAGATTAGAAATCAGAGAAACAGGATAGTTCATGTCAGGAAGCAAACATTGTTGCGGATGTTGACGTCAGGGCTACAACAATGTTCAACTGATTGTAATTATAAGTTTGTTGATAAGCAAGATAAATACCACAATCCTAAATATTCGAACGAATTTTTCGACAATATCAAGGTAGGAGAGTATGGAGTCTGGCTTGGTTCGTCGTTGCATCGCGTCGTCGTTCTGTGTGTGGTGTGTGTGCTTTAAGAGGAAAAAAAAGTTGGAGGGGTTGTATACTAGACACGACCGCAAGTCTGACGTTGAATAACGTCCGTTTATGCATTAGTTTCGATTATTGAATGCTGTATTAACTTTGATAAAGACTGTGATGTGAAATTTTGGTTTGTTTTAGTTTGATTGTAGACGGCAATTGACAGTGGAGTTTATTATTTATCATTATTTTCGATCCGATTCATTCCTTATGAACTTTGCCGTGCAATTTGAATAGGTCGTAAATTTGCTGGGATTTCTATACAGATACGACCTATTCAAATTAAACGTCAGAACTATTTAAACCTGTGTACTAACTTAGCACTAGGTTTTCTTGGTTCACCATTTATGAGCAGCCCAGGTACTGGTAGTCGTAACTAGTTTCTCTTTCATTAAACTATGTTGTTGCTCTCGAAATACAGTGAGTCAATTTGCAGAATAATTTCAGCGGGCCAACTGTAGTTTGCTAGACCTTTGGATTTCTTTGGAGGCTAACAGGTAATTATTTTACGAAGAAAATTGATGCAGATTTCAAATCCTCTCGCACAATTTCTCTGCTTTTGCAGGTTTATATATAGAAATTTAGAATGGACGCGACAAGACTTGTTCCGCGTAGTAGTTGGTTTTAAAATGTTTCCATAAACGAATTTTTCAAAACCATTTAAAAATCTTTACCTATAACAGAATTGTCTTGGTAACCGTTCATTTTATAAGAGTTTAAACAGATGCAATCCAACAGATCATTCAAAAATGCAATCATTAAGCTTTTGCTAATTGGTGGACTGGAAGTACCAATATGTAATTATATAACTAAGAATTTCTAGATACCATACAGTTCTCTTCTAGATTGTGTGACAAAAATGGGTATAGAAATGTTTAATTTTTGCGCACACAACACACATTGAAATTTGGCTGGGAAATATAAAAGGTGCTATAACAATCTAATATATTTCCTTGCAAAGTTTATGCTACGGTTTTAAGACTTAGTCGGTTTTGAGATATTTGTGACCCGACGCGTCGTCTAAGAAAATTATTCGATTCACTATTGTGAGGAACATTTTTGAAGCCCTTAGAAAGACTGTTTAATTTTATTTGTTGTACAATAATCGTTCAATTATTGCATGAGGTGAAAATCGGTAGCTATGCCAACCAATTCCAGAACGGCATCGGTGGCGTCGCTTCCGATGGGGGTTTTGCGATGGCGATGCTGCGCAAACTCAGGGCAAAATCAAGCTATCGTTGTTGCCGCGCACCAGTTTGAACTGGCTGATTGCTCCACTGGCGCCGCGTACAACGATACGAAGGAGAGCGTAACAGCCGACAACCACCGCGCTCGGCTTGCCAAAGCATACTGATGGAAAACGCAAACGGGGAAACTGGCTAGCTCTTCTTCTATGTGAGGGGATCAAGACGGACGGGTCAAGAAAGAATGATGGAAGATGAAAAGAAGCAGTTTGCTTTTATGCTGCACAATGGCCTGGCTTCCCCTCTCGAACGTGATTGGTTAAATGTGAGGGGAGTAAAATTCAACGATGCCATACAAATTTATCTGCAATAATTTATTATAGCAGAGTATTAACATACACTAAAGTGATTATTATTAACCATTTCCAAATCAGTATGTAGGCTTAGGATTAACCAATATTATAATGTTTAGTAAAGATTGACAGTATATAGTACAAAAGTCATGTATTTTCGACCAAAATTTCTAAAGATTACAGATATTTGAAATTCTAAAATTCTTATTGAAATAAGGCAACGCTGGTTAACATTTTCATTTTTCAGCAAACCTGCCATTTTTCAAAGTTGAATAAATTTTAAGCAGATTTATTATGCTCGCATAAGTTTATGCTTTCGTCACCGTATCTTGAATTTAGAATAGATTCGACATCAAGCGGTTAAAATATTCCCAGTTGTTGCAATGCCCATTCGCTACCGCACTGGGAAAATTCGAATGAGCCACCGCCGCTGCTGCTAGGTTGCTGGCGGTGCTTGTACTGCGCTCGGCGGTGCTCTCGAAGTAGATTTCAAGATGTTTGCACTTGCGTTTCTTCAACTTCTAGAGGAATTCGAATCAACTCTTACGTGGAATTTAAAATTGTAGCCCTAATAAGGGCTGTTTAATTTTGATTTCACAAAACCAAACCGCGTTGCTGCCGTGTCGTCAGCGCCCATCCGCTTGCGAACTGGGGAAATGATAAATTATTATTCCACCACCGCCGCTGCGGCTCGGTTGTCGTCGGTGCGTCCGTCCGTCTACCGCGGTCGACAGCGTGAGAATGTGCTGTGAGAAGAGAATGCTGAGCGAAAATGCAAACCTGCAAACTCCGCTCGAGCTGCCGCGCTCGGCTTGCCAAAGAACACTAAATGAAAACGCAAACGGAGCAAACTGCACAGCTCTCTGCCGATGCGTTCCCCTCGAGGTGTTGATGAAGAATGAAGGAAGAGGGGAAGAAGAAATAGCTTTTATACTGCCAGGCGCTCGATCGAAAAACTCTAATCTGTGCTCGAACGTGATTGGCTGGATAAAACATGGGTTCACTTTTCCTAAATTTTCAATAGTTCGCTGTTGAAAATCAATAGTTGTCATTAATTGACATAATTGCTGGAAATATTTGCGTCTGATCGGTGCTAAAATTTTTAAAATTCGTTCATAAATGACTGAGTTATTAGCGTTCAAAAGCTGACCACTTTTCGTGACGCGGCCGATTTTTGGTTTTTCTGAAGTTACACCCCTATATGTTGCCGAAGGACGTTATTCAACGTCAAAAAAACTAGTTTTCGTGCGAGTCGGTCGTGTGTTGCCAGCAGCGGATGACATTTCAGTCTGTCTTGGTTCGTCGTTGCATCGCGTTGTCGTCCTGCGTGCGTGCTCATCTTTGTACGGGGCGGTTGAGTGTGCTTTTGGAGGAAAAGTGGAAGTGCCGCTTTTTTTTCATTCGGATCGGCCGCGTCGTCGTCGACAATTTGAATGTGCATATCGTCGTACCCGTGTGTTGTTGTAGCGGTTCAGTGTGATTTCGAGGCCAGTTAGTGGAAGATGCTGCAGCACATACGCACTGGACACTTAGAAGGATGTTTATTGGTGAGCTCGTTCCATTTTATCACAATAATTAATGCTATAGGATGTATAAAATTCTGCTCTGGTTTTTTTGTATTTATCTAACAAATATTGAAAAGTTCGTCACGTCATGTGTCGGCGCTAGTTCCAAATGCACATTTAGTTGGTAATAAATATTTTTCTTTCATTTTTTGCATGTACACAAAAATTTGAATGGTTCGTCATCTTCGGTGTCGACATTTGTAATATTTTAGCCCAAATGAATAAATGTTTTGACTCAAATAAAGGTTGCATGAATTTCTGAAAAAAGAGAGGGTCGGTAAAAGATAAACGGCAAACCATGCGGTAAGATCTTTCCTTGGATCATTCTGATTTATTTATCACGTGTTATTTTGTTAATACTTGTGAATCGATCGCGTTCAGCATTATCTCGCGCGGAAACGCAAACTACTGATGCGTCGGTGTTAAGCATTGTGTTCTCCTTAGTTGCGAATGAATAACTTATGAAGGGTGAGTTTGGAGGCACAATAGATCGCGTTCGTCGTCCAAGGTTGAGAAGGGCATTTCTTCGCGAGCGCATTATTAATCGTGAATCAAAACATTACATTCGTACGACGAAATCCTCAACACATCTCCATTTCCCCTGCCCAAACTCCTAGTGATTTCTCGTAGTAACGCAGAGAATTCCTCGGTTATTGGCCTAAGCGAGAATCACGTCATCACTTCCTTCCCTATCCTCAATTGACCTGCATTCGGACGCGGCCGGCGCTGGTATTGCTTATTGAAAAGTATTGGGATTGCAGCATTTACACAATGAAGAGAAAGCTATTCCCAAGCATCATATGTTGGTTCTTTGTGTAAATGCAGTTGTCCTTGCAATAACAGAGGAGCAACCGCGGGCGGTCAATCATGCTCATGCTCATGCTCAATATCAAGGTAGGAGAGTATGTTTTGCTGAAAGAAAATGGCATGTTATCTATTTTTAAAGTCTATGGAAAGAAAACTATTGATCTGAGTAAATAGTGCCAGTTTTTGTTTGCGCAAATTCATCAAAACCCAATCATCTTCAGATTCAAGATTTTTATAGGAATATAAAATTGCTAAACCCACCAATTTTGCAGTATAGAATCGTTTTTAGATATAATGATTGTTATTTAGGGGAGGTAGACTATTTCATGGGTGTTTCAAAATTACCAATATAGCTATGGTAAGCCTTTGAAGGGTTTTATGGAAAATCAAACGCTTTCACGCATACTTAAGGTCGAAAAATGGTTTTCGCCTAAACTTTAGTTCAGTAAATACGCAAACGGGAAGGATACCATACGAATTGTATTGGTATACAAGAAACCAATGTTTTGACGCAGAACAATATGAATAATCGTGGCTCAAAAGCTGTAAGGACGTTTGCTAACGAAATTCGTTGGATGTGTTTTGATGGCTTGAAATATCTAAAGATTTTTTTTAAATAAAACTGAATCTACTCAGAAGTTTTTTTTTATTTGTGATTATAAAAATACATCTATATTTTTATAATGTATACGGGTTTCAGTGTTTTATTCATGAAAAATGTCTAATTTTAGGTTTATAAGGAGGAGTTACGCTTATGACTGTCAATTTCCGACTGCTGTGAATAATTCTAAAAATAATCCACGTTTAGGTATGAATTATGTTACTTACCTTACCGATCAGGCTAAGGCCTGGGTGACCTCTGCTGTACGTAGAAGCCGTCTCCATTTCACTCGGTCCATGGCTGTTTGTCTCCAGTTTCGCACTCTGTGTAGGGTCCGCAGATCGTCCTCCACTTGGTCGACCCACCTAGCTCGCTGTGCACCACGTCTTTTTGTACCGGTCAGATCACTCTCGAGATCCATTTTAGTCGGGTTGCTATCCGACATCCTGATGACGTGACCCGCCCACCGTAGCCTCCCGATTTTCGCGGTATGGACGATGGTTGGTTCTCTTAGCAGCTGGCTCGTGGTTCATTCGCCTTCTCCAAGTCCCGTCTTCCATCTGCACTCCGCCGTAGATGGTACGCAACACCTTCCGTTCGAAAACTCCAAGGGCGCGTTGGTCCTCTGCACGTAGGGTCCATGTTTCGTGCCCATAGAGGACGACCGGTCTAATCAACGTTTTGTAGATGGTTAACTTCGTGTTACGGCGAACTTTATTCGATCGTAGAGTTCTGCGGAGTCCAAAGTAGGCACGATTTCCTAACACAATGCGCCACTGAATTTCTTTGCTGGTGTCGTTGTCGGCGGTCTCCAGTGAGCCCAAGTACACGAATTCATCAATCGCCTCGATTTCATCACCGTCGATATTAATTCGGGATGATGGGCGCGGAGATTCCTCCCTGGAGCCCTTTGCCATCATGTACTTTGTCTTCGACACATTAATGACTAATCCGATTCGCCTGGCTTCACTCTTTAGTCGGATGTACGTTTCCACCATCGTCTCAAATTTACGATCAATAATATCAGTATCATCAGCGAAACCAAGTAGCTGAACGGACTTAGTGAAAATCGTTCCACTCGTGTTTATCCCCGCTCTCCTAGTTACACCCTGTAAAGCAATGTTGAACAGCAAGCGCGAAAGACCATCATCACCTTGCTGTAACCCTCTGCGAGATTCGAAGGGACTCGAGAGTGTCCCTGATACTCGAACTACACACATCACTCGATCCATCATCGCCTTGATCAATCGTATCAGTTTATCCGGGAATCCGTATTCGTGCATAATCTGCCATAGCTGTTCTCGATCGATTGTATCATACGCCGATTTGAAATCGATGAACAAGTGATGTGTGGGCACGTTGTATTCGCGGCATTTCTGCAACACCTGGTGGATGGCGAACATCTGGTCCGTTGTAGCGCGTTCACCCATAAATCCAGCCTGATATTGTCCCACGAACTCTCTTACAATCGGTGATAGACGGCGGCATAAATTTTGAGAGAGTATTTTGTAGACAGCGCACAGTGGTCCACGACCCAGATTTACGAGGAAAGATGCATTCAACGCCTTCAAATGAGTTTATAGGCAAATATGGTCTTCTACAAAGTTGTTCCTAAAAATAAGGCCCTCTTTTCAATATATATGAAAATTAGGGTGGTCCAAATTTTCAAAGAAATTGGGAACCAAACTTTTATATTTGCAAGAATAACTATATACATTCTTCGGGATAAAGGCTGGGTATGCTGCGCAATTCAGATCCCATTGTGATCCACTAGCCTCTGCCCAGCAACTCCTATCCCTACCTCCACGCGGTACCGGCCGGAAACTATGAGCAACCTTATCGGGTAACCAACCCCGGTGGGAACTTTGGTCGTTGGCTGACAGGGAAGGGGGGGGGGGGGGGGAGTTACTTCGGTAAACCTGAGCGTCTGTTCTCCAGGAGGAGCGGCTCACAACAGCGTCTGATCCCCATGTTAGGGGCGGCTGATCTACGTCCGAGTGCCAGGGAAGGACTCTAAGCTCAACTGTGCACTATGGTCCTCCGGAAAGTAGGGGGTTGGTGTCAGGCCCTACGAGCCAGCCGTAAAAACCATTGTAACGGAAAATCAGCAACAGAATAATACGAACCGAGACCAACGGCAACGACCCCAGCGAACAAAAAGGACTTGCGATTGGAAACTCGGTACGTGGAACTGCCGATCTCTCAACTTCATTGGGAGCACCCGCATACTCGCCGATCTACTGAAGGACCGCGGGTTCGGCATCGTAGCGCTGCAGGAGGTGTGTTGGACAGGATCCATGGTGCGAACGTTTAGAGGGAATCATATCATCTACCAGAGCTGCGGCAACACACGCGAGCTGGGAACAGCTTTCATCGTGATGGGTGATATGCAGAGGCGCGTGATCGGTTGGTGGCCGATCGACGAAAGAATGTGCAGGTTGAGGATCAAAGGCCGATTCTTCAACTTCAGCATAATAAACGTGCACAGCCCACACTCCGGAAGTACTGATGATGACAAGGACGCATTTTACGCGCAGCTCGAACGCGAGTACGATCGCTGCCCAAGCCACGACGTCAAGACCATCATAGGAGATTTGAACGCTCAGGTAGGCCAGGAGGAGGAATTCAGACTGACGATTGGTAAGTTCAGCGCCCACCAGCAGACGAACGAAAACGGCCTACGACTCATTGATTTCGCCGCCTCCAAAAATATGGCCATTCGTAACACCTTTTTCCAACACAGCCTCCCTTATCGTTACACCTGGAGATCACCACAGCAGACGGAATTTCAAATCAACCACGTTCTGATTGACGGACGGCACTTCTCCGACATTATCGACGTCAGGACCTATCGTGGCGCCAACATCGACTCCGACCACTATCTGGTGATGGTCAAACTGCGCCCAAAACTCTCCGTCATCAACAATGTAAGGTACCGGCGACCGCCACGGTACAACCTAGAGCGACTGAAGCAATCGGATGTCGCCTCAGCATACGCGCAATATCTCGAAGCCGCGTTGCCAGACGAGGGCGAGCTGGATGAGGCCCCTCTAGAGGACTGCTGGAGTACAGTGAAAGCAGCCATCAACGACGCAGCCGAGAACACCATCGGGTACGTGGAACGGAATCGACGGAACGAAGTGTTTGACGAAGCGTGCAGAACGGTTTTGGAGGAGAAGAATGCAGCGAGGGCGGTAATGCTGCAGCAAGGGACTCGACAGAACGTGGAACGTTACAAACAGAAGCGGAAACAGCAGACCCGCCTCTTTCGGGAGAAAAAGCGCCGCCTGGAAGAAGCGGAGTGTGAAGAAATGGAACTGCTGTGCCGTTCCCAAGAAACACGGAAGTTCTACCAGAAGCTCAACGCATCCCGCAACGGCTTCGTGCCGCGAGCCGAAATATGCAGGGATAAAGACGGAGGCCTTTTGACGGACGGACGTGAGGTGATCGAAAGGTGGAAGCAGCATTTCGATCAGCACCTGAACGGCGTGGAGAACGTAGGCACGTTAGCCCACGGCAACGGAGGAAACGACGACGCCAGTGCAGCGGAGGACGGAAATGAACCAACTCCCACGCTGAGGGAAGTTAAGGATGCCATTCACCAGCTCAAAACCAACAAAGCAGCTGGTAAGGATGGTTTCGCAGCTGAACTCATCAAGATGGGCCCAGAAAAGTTGGCCACCTGTTTGCATCGGCTGATAGTCAGGATCTTGGAAACCGAACAGCTACCGGAGGAGTGGAAGGAAGGGGTAATCTGCCCCATTCACAAGAAAGGCGACCATTTGGAATGTGAGAACTTCAGGGCGATCACTATTTTGAATGCTGCCTACAAAGTGCTATCCCAGATCATCTTCCGTCGTCTGTCACCTAAAACGAATGAGTTCGTGGGAAGTTATCAGGCTGGCTTCATCGACGGCCGGTCGACAACGGACCAGATCTTTACCGTACGGCAAATCCTCCAGAAATGCCGTGAATACCAGGACCCACCGCATCACCTGTTCGTCGACTTCAAAGCGGAATGACGTAGCAACATTTTGACGTAAACTACGTCTATGGGGAAGGTACGGTACTGTACCACGGTACCGGGTGTAAAATGAAAATCTAAATTTTGCGACCGTCACGAAATTATGAAAGATTTTGCACGCTAATAACTCAGCCATTTATTGATCGATTTTTAAAATTTTGCCATCAAACAATCGCAAAACTATGTCCCTTTCATGTCAAATAGAGAAAACTATTGATTTTCAACAGCAAACTATTGAAAATTGCGGAAAAGTGAACCTATGTTTTAATTTTATCCAGCCAATCACGAGCGAGCACATTTTTTGGGTTTTCTCGCTTGGTATATAAGTTATTGTCTTCTTCTCATCTTCCATCATTCTTCCGCGACACCTCGAAGGGAACGCATCGGAGGACTGCTAGCCAGTTTCTGCGCTTGCTTCTCGCTTCAGTATGCTTTGGCTAGCCGAGCGTGGTGGTCGTCGTCGTCGGCTGTTGTCACTTACCAGTCGTCGTCCCAGGGATGCCAAATATACAGATTTTTCTGTAATTATACAGATTTTTTCGCAGCTTATCATACAGAATTCTGTATACCAATATTACAGATTTTTGGAAAAAGGATACAGATTATACAGATTTTTCAAAAACTTACAGAAGTTCATACAGATTTTCCGTAAAATAATACAGATTTCATACAGATTTTCGGAAAAAGTAGTCATACAGATGATACAGATTTTTGGAAGGCCAAAATACAGATTTAAATTTGGCAACCCTGGTCGTCGCGTCGCCGTGCGCGGTACTAGTGGAGCCGCCAACCAGACCGGATCAGCTCTGCGTAAATTTTCTTCATTCTGGCTTCATCGGGCGTCCGGGCAGCGCAAGCCAACATTGGAATTAACACAATTATGGAACGCGCTTGCAGTCATACTGCAAGTAAATTAAAACAGCCCTTGAAAGGGCTACGAAAATGTCCCACGGGAGTGAACCGAATAATTTTCTCAGGAGGAAAGCCTCCTTAAGTATGTTCTGCCCAGGCATGCGCGGTGGTCGTCGGCTGATACTAGTCGTCATGGCAACGCCGTGCGCGGTACCAGTGGGGCCGCCAGCCAGTTCACACCGGATCGGATCTCTGCTAAAATTTTCTTCATCGGGCGTCCGGGCAGCACAAGCCAACATCGTAATTAACAAAATCATGTAACGCGCTTGCAGTAATACCAAATATACTATATTAACAATATAGGTCACTTCGTGTTTTCACATACAACGACATGGAGACGCCGTTTACGAATGATTACAGCACCACCTGTTGTCAGAAAAAGTCAATAATTGTATTTTGATCAATTTTTGTTTACCGTGCAAGGTGACATTTCTCGAAAAAAAGATGTTAGGGGTGTCAAATTTTTTTGTTCCCAAATAATCGATTATTAAATAACACAGCGCAACATTTTTTTGTCTCAAGAGCAAACTTATGTGTCTCCGATGGATTTTGGGCCGCTGAATCCGAATCTGGGCTGAATCTGGGCTGATTTGCTCCAACACGTCACAATTTTGAGCTATACCTTAATTTATAGGGCAAAATATGCGATTTTGGGCTTTTTTGACTGCAAGCCATTAAGCATGGAAATATTTTTTTTGACGTAAACTACGTCTATGGGGAAGGTACGGTACTGTACCACGGCACCGGGTGTAAAATGAAAATCTAAATTTTGCGACCGTCACGAAATTATGAAAGATTTTGCACGCTAATAACTCAGCCATTTATTGACCGATTTTTAAAATTTTGCCATCAAACAATCGCAAAACTATGTCCCTTTCATGTCAAATAGAGAAAACTATTGATTTTCAACAGCAAACTATTGAAAATTGCGGAAAAGTGAACCTATGTTTTAATTTTATCCAGCCAATCAGGAGCGAGCACATTTTTTGGGTTTTCTCGCTTGGTATATAAGTTATTGTCTTCTTCTCATCTTCCATCATTCTTCCGCGACACCTCGAGGGGAACGCATCGGAGGACTGCTAGCCAGTTTCTCCGCTTGCTTTTCCCTTCAGTTTGCTTTGGCTAGCCGAGCGTGGTGGTCGTCGGCTGTTGCCACTTGCTTCACCAGTCGTCGTCGCGTCGTCGTGCGCGGTACCAGTGGGGCAGCCAACCAGTTCACACCGGATCGGATCTGCGAAAATTTTATTCATTCTGGCTCCATCGGGCGTCCGGGCAGCACAAGCCAACATCGGAATCAACAAAATTATGGAACGCGCTTACAGAAATACTGCAAGTAAATTAAAACAGCCCTTGAAAGGGCTACGAAAATGTCCACGGGAGTGAACCGAATAATTTCAGTATGTTTTGTCTAGGCGTGCGCGGTGGTCGTCGGCTGGCTGATGCTAGTCGTCATGGCAACGCCGTGCGCGGTACCAGTGGGGCCGCCAGCCGGTTCACACCGGATTGGATCTCTGCTAAAATTTTCTTCATCGGGCGTCCGGGCAGCACAAGTCAACATCGTAATTAACATAATCATGAAACGCGCTTGCAGTAATACTGCAAGTAAATTAAAACAGCCATTGTAAAATGTCCCACGGGAGTGAACCAAATAATTTTCTCATGAGGAAAGCCCGGGACACAAAAGTGTCAATCACTATGAGCGCTGTGTGAAAATTGAACTGCGCTTTGTCGCAACAATGAGAAATGCAATTCAAAATTTAATGTGCGAAAACTGTGCTAGTTGTTTGGCAATTGGAAAACATTTTCTTCAATTCAGATGATGAAATTTTCATTTTGATGAAATGTATTACTCAGTGTTGCCATATTTCAATGTATGTAAGTCTTCGCAAAATTCTTAAATGTTCTTTACAATTTTGCCGAAAAATTTGCATGATTTATAGAAATTATTTGTTAAACATTATAATTGTGCTGATCGATTTGCAAAAGTTTAATGAGATAATTATAATTCGAAAGCAATTGGTAAGCATTGTGCAAAAATCTGTATGGCATCACTAATTTTCACCCCTCTTTCATCTAACCAATCACGTGCGAGAGGGGAATTTGAACCTCTTTGCCGTACAGCCGTCTAGTATATAAGTTATTGTCTTCTTCTCATCTTCCATCATTCTTTCGTGACACCTCGAGGGGAACGCATCGGAGGACAGCTAGCCAGTTTCTCCGTTTGCTTCTTCCTTCAGTATGCTTTGGCTAGCCGAGCGCGGTGGTCGTCGACTGTCGCATCGCTGTGCGCGGTACCAGTGGGGCGCCAGCCAGTTCACGCCGGATCGAATCTCTGCAAAACATTCTTCATCGGGCGTCCGGGCAGCACAGGCCAACATCGGAATTAACACAATAATGGAACGCGCTTGCAGTAATACTGCAAGTAAATTAAATTAAAACAGCCCTTGTAAGGGCTACGAAAATGTCCTACGGGAGTGAACCGAATAATTTTACCTCATGTACGCAATAATTGAACAATTATTGTTCAGCATATATATTTAAACAGCCCTTCTAAGGGCTTCGAAAATGTTTTCCACAAGAGAGAACCGAATAATTTCCAAGAAAGACGCCGGGTCACACAAACTTCTTCTAATCTTTCATCATTCTTTCACACCTCGAGGGGAACGCATCGGAAGACTGCTAGCCTGTTTCGCCGTTTGCTTCTCCCTTCAGTATGCTTTGGCTAACCGGGCGCGGTGGTCGTCGGCTGTTGCTAGTCGTCTTCGCATCGCTGTACGCTGTACCAGTGGGGCTGCTAACCAGTTCACACCGGATCAGATCTCTGGTGCGGCAAGAGCGGAAATTTTCTTCATTCTGGCTTCATCGGGCGTCCAGGCAGCTTCGCAGAAGCCAACAAAATTACACCGCTGAATCGCGCTTTTAGTAAAACAGCCCTTGTAAGGGCTACGAAAATGTCCTACAGGAGTGAAGAAATAATTTTCTTAGGACGAAATCCCGGGACACAAGTGTCGATCACTATGAGCGCTGTGTGAAAATTGAATAGCGCTCCGTCGCAACCATGAGATATTCAATACAAATTTGTTAAAACTGTGCTAGTTGATTGTCAGTTTCGAAAACTTGATGACACATGCAATATTTTTAACAAATTCTTGTTCAAACAGCCCTTTTGAGAGCAGTTTTAAGAAAGAGTAAACGGTAGATTTTCTGACAAAGTGACGCTGGTCACATAAGTGTCAAAACCGTCGAATTTCGAAAACTACTCCTAAACTAAATGAAACAGTTTGTCTGGTCGTGTCACCGAATTTGGCGAGTACGCATTCTTCTTGTGTGTACAGTGTATAGCTATAAAGGAATTTCTTCAGGCTTTGCTTATGTTTCAAACTTTGTTATAAATATTTCCAACACAAATCCCCAGAATCCACCAAAATCTTGTAGAATTTACATTGTTAAAATTAACGATCTTCAAAACCATTAGCCACTACAAATTATATTATTGATCCAAAGAAATTGCATAGTAGTCCTTTGTCGTTCATAACAAACTGCTTTACGTAGTTTACGTCATGCGGTTGTGTCTTGTATACACCCCTCTGATTTTTTAAGCAATCAAAGGGTTAATTGGTCAATTAACATCTAAATTAACGACTCATGTAAAATAGGGTGCCTTCAGAGATTGATTTAAAAAATTTTTCTTAAATTTCTCCAGAGGTTCCTTCGAGGGACCCCCAGGAGTACCTACTGAAATCCCTCCAGCAATTTCTTCTGATGTTTCTTCAAGAATTAATTCTAAGAATCCTCAAGAATTTTCTTCTAGGATTCGTCAAAAAGTTCCTTATACATAGATTTCCTTATAGGAGTTTCTTGGAGTCTTTCTTGGATTCCTGCAGAAGCTCCTTCAACGATTCCCTCAGGAGTTTTTTTTTTACGAATACCTCCCGGAGTTCCTCCTGGAATTCGTCCAAAATTTTCCAAGAACAACCAGGAGTTGTTTCAAGGATTTATCCAAAAGTTCATTAAAAAATTCCTCCTTCTGGGAATTTCAATCGGGATTTCTACCAGTATTCTCCCAAGCAGTTCCTACCGGAATTCACTCCGTCCTTTAAGGATTTCCACAGAGTCTTCTGGGATTTTTCATGGAATTTTTTTTGAAATTCCGAAGTGACTTTGTATAACTCCAACGCGATTTTATATGAACAATTTAATTAATATTTTTCGAGGGATCTTTCCAGGATTCCTTTAGAAGTTCCCTCTTTGAAGTATCAGGAATCCCCCAGGAATTATTTTCGTGATTCCTTACGAAATTTCTAAAAATTTGGAATGTCTTTAGAAGTACTTTTTTTTCGGGATTCCCAGAAGAAATAAGTGAATACTAGATTTGTAGTAATGAGTTGGTTTGTTGTATGGTGAGCAGGCTTGTCCACACTGAGCGCATGAAAATTCTGCTCTTTTGATTTAAACCACAATAACCATCGTGTTTATGCAATCTTCTTATCCTACTTGATAGAAGGATGTTTGAATATCCTAAATGACATTTCGAACTGTCAAAAAATCGCACCGCAGTGCCGCACTGAGCGCGCAAAGAGAAATTCACTGGGGTGAATTCACCCGGGTTAAATTCTCTTTGTGCGCACCGTGTGGCACTGCAGTGCGGTTTTTTGACAGTTCAAAATGACATTTAGGTAATTTCAACATCCTTCTATCGGGTAAGATAGGAAGATTGCATAAATACGACTATTATTATTATTATTAATATTTATTAAAGACACTTTACCACTTATGTGGCATTCGTGTCTATAAATACGATGGTTTTAGTGGTTTAAATCAAAAGAGCAGAATTTTCTTGCGTTCAGTGCGGACAAGCCTGATGGTGAGATGCTGAACTCTCCGTTTCTGCATTGAAACGGTGCAAACTCATGGGTATTATGATTCTTAGCTTAGTTTAATGCTGCTTGAGCAAAACTTTGGGGAACTATTTTATTGAAGTTGCAATAAATGAGAATACAACAACACAGTTACACAAAGTTTTGCTCAAACAGCATCAAATCACACAAGTCCCAAGCAACCAAAAGTTCGGATTCCACTTGAAGAACGAACTCAGAAGTTCAAGTTCGGTTCAATTCCAGGTTTCGTTGAACTTAATTCTCCAAAAAGTTACTCTTGTATTGTTTATGAACTTGGAAGTACATGTACAAGCTTTTGACTTCTCTTCAAAACGACATTAAAGTCGAAAAAAGGTTCAAAAAGAACTGTTGTTGAACTTTAAAACAGAGTTCAATCAAATATTAACCGAACTCATGTTGAACTTTTGCGTGCCTTCAAAATTCAAATATAGTTCATTTGAACATATTCCAACAACTTGAAATCATCCGTTCCGAACTTGTTTCGAACTTGTTTTGAACTTACTACTGAAAGTTCGGATAAATATTAACCGTACCAAAAGTGAACTTCACTTGAACTTCGGCGACAGCGGGGCCGGGGAGAAGTCCTCATTCAATTAAATCACTCGGAAATCGAGCCCAGCAGCCACAGCTTGTG
The DNA here is from genome assembly GCF_035046485.1 of Aedes albopictus. Lineage (NCBI taxonomy): Eukaryota > Metazoa > Arthropoda > Insecta > Diptera > Culicidae > Aedes > Aedes albopictus. Next base: position 231,774,886 of record NC_085138.1, on the reverse strand, counting down.
TTAATTCCACAAGTACACTTTGTTCCACTATAATATTTGAACGTACTTACTTGTAATCAACGCAAAGGATCCGTATTGTGTGGATCAAAGGCTGCTCCCGCAGCGGAAAACTGTTTCCCCCAGGATGCCGCCGGGGGTTTTTCGGCTGCGCACAAAAATTTTCCAGCTATGCTGGATGTTTTCACATCCGTCTCACTTGTCACTGCAGCGCACCGGTAATCGACGCAATCGTATTCACTGAAAACCAAGCTGAAAACTTATAATTTTTTCTTGAAGTCGATACACTGGCCTTAATTTATTGCTTTACACTGCGAACCACAACAAACTGAAAATGTCAAACTGCGTAAGTTCACAAGAAGTTCCACGTGAACTTCTTTCGAACTTTCGACTTCAAAAACTATTCCAAGTTCAGGGAAAGTTCACACGCGAACCTGATTGAGCTCTACTATATGATATCAGCACATTGAGTAAAATCCCACATAACAACATAACAACATAACAACACATACGTGGAGTAGTGGTTAGGCACCGACTTTCAACGAGGAGATCCCGAGTTCAAATCTCAGTAAGTAAAAAACATCAAACATTATTTCAAGGTATTAGTCAATTTGGATTCCACATGAACTAATGGTTCTTAATAATAAATTACTTTTGAGGACTAAACATTTTTTTTTTTCATTTTTTCGAAGTTTATTTTTAAGCTGAATAGCGTTCCTTTCAGCGACACAAGTGTACTTTTTGTGAACTGAAGTTCGGTTAATTACTTAAAAAGTGAGCTGAATAGAATGCTATTCATATACCTTCGAATAGCTGATTAAGCCCAAACATGCTATTTTATCCGAACTTTTGGTTGCTTGGGGTAGTCATAAAACCCTTGCTTTTTGTTACCATTATTGCAGTTACCATTTTATTGCAGTAACGAAGAATCCACTTTCTCATTATAGCTGATTACTACAAATCTAGTATTTCACTGATTGCGTTTTATTGATGGAGATATGTAATCCCAGATAAAAAAAAATGTTGGAGGATGGAGGAGGAACGCTTCTTAAAATAATTCCAGAATAATTTCTAGGAGAATCCCCCAAGAGCTTCTGGAGGAATTTTGGAGAAAAAAAAATCCAGGGTGCAATTCTTAAAGGGATCCCACAAGGAAATTCTTGTTTGATTTCTGGAGATAATACCGTTCATAACTCGCTAACGGAAAGTTCGATTTGGGTCGTCTGTGTATTAGTCTGTTATGAACGTTTATCGGTTCAAATTTACTTCTCATCTGCATTTTCGCATGTCGTGCGAGTCGCGACTTCGATTTGGTGCTGCGACGATAATATACGCCAGAAATTGTTCAAGAATATAGAATTAAATTTGTTCTAGGTTGAGTAGTTGAAAAAAAAATCGATTAATGTTTAATCGATTATTTCAGAAGAAATTGGCATCCCCACCATGCAATGACAGTTCGACAGAATAAACGTCATTCGGATAGCGCATGCATTTAGTGTGTAGTAGTACCTCTTCTGACGCTTGGTGGCGCCACATTCACTAAAAAGGTGTCGCCAAAAAATCGTTAGAGTGACCTATATTGTTAATATAGTATATTTGGTAATACTGCAAGTAAATTAAAACAGCCATTGTAAAATGTCCCACGGGAGTGAAACAAATAATTTTCTCAGGAGGAAAGCCCGGGACACATAAGTGTCAATCACTATAATGAGCGCTGTGTGAAAATTGAACTTCGCTTTGTCGCAACAATGAGATATTCAATTCAAAATTTAATGTACAAAAACTGTGTTAGTTGTTTGGCAATTGGGAAACATTTTCTTCAGCTCAGATGATAAAGAAATTTTCATCTTGATGAAATGTATTACTCAGTGTTGCCATATTTCAATGTGTGTAGGTCTTCGCAAAATTCTTAAATGTTCTTTACAATTTTGCCGAAAAATTGGCATGATTTATAGAAATTATTTGTTAAACATTATAATTGTGCTGATCGATTTGCAAAAGTTCAATGAGATAACTATAATTCGAAAGCAATTGGTATGCATTGTGCAAAAATCTGTATGGCATCACTAATTTTCATCCCTCTTCCATCTAACCAATCACGTGCGAGAGGGGAATTTGAACTTCTTTGCCATACAGCCGTCTAGTATATAAGTTATTGTCTTCTTCTCATCTTCCATCATTCTTTCGTGATACCTCGAAGGGAACGCATCGGAGGACAGCTAGCTAGTTTCTCCGTTTGCTTTTCCCTTCAGTATGCTTTGGCAAGTCAAGCGCGGTGGTTGTCGGTCAGTGGTTGCGCTCTCGTGTGTTCACCTTCGCATCGTCGTCGTGCGCGGTGCTACTGGAGCCACCACCAACCGGTTCAAACTGGTGCACGGCAAAACTGACACGACACGACAACAGTGAGGGCTTGCTGCCCGACGTTTTGCACAGCATCGTCACGCAAAATAAACGCTGCCGTTCTGGATTTGGTTATCAAAACTACCGGATTTCAGCTCATGTACGCAATAATTGAACAATTATTGTTCAGCATATAGATTTAAACAGTCCTGCTAAGGGCTTCGAAACCGTTTTCCACAAGAGAGAACCGAATAATTTTCCAAGAAAGGCGCCGGGTCACACAAACTTCTTCTTATCTTTCATCATTCTTCCACACCTCGAGGGGTACGCATTGGAAGACTTCTCCGTTTGCTTCTCTCTTCAGTATGCTTTGGCTAGCCGGGCGTGGTGGTCGTTGGCTGTTGCTAGTCGTCTTCGCATCGCTGTACGCTGTACCAGTGGGGCTGCTACCCGAGCAGGAGAAAATAGCTGAAGGATAACTAATTCAGGTATGGAAAACCAAATACCTACAACCTGAATGAGGTATTAAGTAGCCCTGCATAAGAGGTAAAATACCTAAAATAATAACTGGTGTGTATTCTGTGCATAACGCGTGAATAATGATATCAGGTATGGCAATACCTAAATAATAATCGGCGATATTTCCATACAAATAGCCTTTTTCCATAATTCAATAATACCTCAAGCAGTCCTCAACACCAAACCAATAACTCGTTAAGGTATTGTATCAATACCTACAAAATACCAAAATAAGTTATTTTCAATACCTGGACAACCGACCAATACCTTGTCTTGGTATGATACCTGACTTTGGTATGGTCTAGTTATGTGGCAGTTATTCATTCCTGCTCGGGTAACCAGTTCACACCGGATCAGATCTCTGGTGCGGCAGGAGCGGAAACTTTCTTCATTCTGGCTTCATCGGGCGTCCGGCCGTCCGGGTAGCTTTGCAGAAGTCAACAAAATTACACCGCTGAATCACGCTTGTAGTAAAACAGCCCTTGTAAGGGCTACGAAAGTGTTCCACAGGAGTGAAAGAATAATTTTCTTAGGACGAAATCCCGGGACACAAGTGTCAATCACTGTGAGCGCTGTGTGAAAATTGAATAGCGCTCCCAAGGAGAATACATTTTACTAAGGTGGCGCAGATAAACATTGCAAACCACTGGTTGTCTCTTCCACTCTTCTGGTGTTCTTATGCAACTAAAATAGTGACGTCACTATTTCAGTTCCATAAGAACACCAGAAGAATGAAAGAGACAACCAGTGGTTTGCAATGTTTATCTGCGCCACCTTAGTAAAATGTATTCTCCTTGTAGCGCTCCGTCGCAACCATGAGATATTCAATACAAATTTGTTTAAATTGTGCTAGTTGATTGGAAATTTCGAAAACATTTTCTTCTTCTCAGATGATGAAGAAAATTTCATTTTGATGAAATGTATTACTTAGTGTTGTCATATTTCAATGTGTGTAAGTTTTCGCTAAATTCGTAAGTCTTTACAATTTTGCCTAAACATTTGCATGATTTATCGAAATTATACAATATTCAATGAGATAATTATTCGAAGCATTTGGTGTTTTGTCGTATAGAAGCTCAATTTTCTGTAAAATTGGTTCGAACAGTTCTTTAGAAGGCCAACAATTTTCTGAAAGAGGTTACGATGAATTTTCCGAGAAAGTTGCTACCGCCAAGAATTTGAAACCAACTACATCAAAAGCATTCTGTGGAAATCAAACCGCATCTTGTCGCAGAAAAGGCAACATTTCTCTAGTGCGCCCTTTGCACTATTGCATTCCTTTTCATCATAACAAGTGTTTGAAAATTGAGACTATCAAACCAAGTTTTCTTACAAAGCCTATCATTGTCACTGTTCTGACATTTGCTGGTTCTGATTGATGACACAAGCAATATGTTTAACAAATTCCTGTTCAAACAGCCCTTTTGAGAGCAGTTTTAAGAAACTGTAAACGGTAGCTGACAAAGTGACGCTGGCCACATAAGTATCAAAACCGCTGAATTTCGAAAACTACTCCTAAACTAAATGCAACAGCTTGTCTTATCATCCGGTCGTGTCACCGAATCTGGCGAGTACGCTTTCTTCTTGTGTGTACAGTGTATAGCTATAAAGGAATTTCTTCAGGCTTTGCTTATCTTTCAAACTTTGTTATAAATATTTCCAACACAAATCCCCAGAATCCACCAAAATCTTGTAGAATTTACATTGTTCAAATTAACGATTTTCAAAACCATTAGCCACTACAAATTCTATTATTGATCCAAAGAAATTGCATAGTAGTCCTTTGTCGTTCATAACAAACTGCTTTACGTAGTTTACGTCATGCGGTTGTGTCTTGTACACACCCCTCTGATTTTTTGTTTCAAATTTCTCATCAAAGTTGCCTAAGAACCAGTTTTTGAGCTTCCAAAAACGCGCATTTTCGTGCGCTGAGAATGTTGCTACGTCATTCCGTTCAAAAGATATTGATGATTTTCTAGAAAAAATAGGCACTTTTCAAGTATTTTTCACTTGAGTTACAAAAATAACACCCCTCTAATTTTTTGATATGTTTTATAACAACATTTCTTCTTTTGAATGCGGGCAAAAGATATTTTTTATGTTTGCCCCAACCCGTCCTAACACCTTTTTAAAAAAAACTATGATTTTTTAAGAAAAATGCCTGTAACTTTTGAACGAAAAGAGATATCGACCATCTCAGCGCACGACGCGTCTTCAAATGCTCTACAAGTGTTTCTTGGGCGACTTTGATGAAAAATCGAAACTGAAAAAGTTAACGCCAGAAAACCGTTTTTTCTTGAACCACCCTAAGCTTATTCAGAAAAATACCTCTAGATCGGTCAATTTTAAAGCTACATAAAAAGTGTCTTCAGCAAAATTTGCTCAAAATTGATAGATCTACAACTATCCGAAGAATGTATATAGTTATTCTTGCAAATAAAAAAGTTTAGTTCCCAATTTCTTTGAAAATATGGACCACCCTAATTTTCATGTATATTGAAAAGAAGGCCTTATTTTTAGGAACAACTTTGTAGAAGATCATATTAATCTAGAAAATCATTTGAAGGCGCTAAATACATCTTTCCTCGTAAATCTGTTTCGTGGACCATTGTTCAGCGCTCGGTAGTGTGATCGCGCGGTACACGCAGAAAAAAGCATGGTAAAATCAAAAATATTGATGATGATGATGGTCCCGCCACATACCCCTACAAAGGTTTGAGCTAGACGAAATATCTTTAAGATAATTATTAATTATGATCAATGTAATCAGATTTTGCAAACTAAATACGGACTGATTATTTCTACAGATATAAACAACATTCGAATTTGTCATACTATACAGCAAAAACATAAATTTCAAAATACTGCTGCTCTCAACTACAGATCTTTGCAAGCATTACCAGTGATCATGAAAGATCAGAAAATCAAAAATATTGCGAGGATTGATAACGTTTAAATATTTCAAATTAACTCAAATAAATTGTCAATTTGTTCTGGCAAGAAAAATAAAACTGTTTGGAGCAAATCGAACGTCACATTTGAAGCAAATATAAACCATTTTTAAAACAAACATATATGTATACATCTTCTGACCTAGGTTATGTTAGAAACAAATGTAAATTTTTTTGTTTTTTTTTGTGGCCTACGGAAATATTTGTTTTCCAATTAAATTTACAAAGTCATTTCCTTCTCTAGGAAAACCCGCTTCCCGCGTGGCACTTTCAATGCCAACATCATGTAGATAGCATATGCTCCCGAAATTAAAGGGATTTTGTGGAAACTTTTGGTGAAACTTGACTTTTTTTGCAAGAGGAAATCTTGTTTGGTGCTGCAGCTGGAACTTGAGAGTTTTGTTTATGTTCTCGGCGGTGGAACGGGGGGCTCTTTAATGGGTACTGTAGAAATCAATATGTAATTGAGATAGTTTTTAAAATTAATATTTTAGTTTTAAATATTTCATCAGTTTACCGTATAAACATGAATATTTTTGTATCAAACGAACGAAATTTGTCTCCGTGTACCAGAAAGAAATGCAGTTTCTTTTGCGTAGTTGTTCCAAATGAGTTCCTTGTTAAGGAAAAACGTATTGACATCCCGCTTCAACAGTGCATCAGACCTTTAGAAGCACAAATCTCAAGAAGCAAGTTTCAAACAATAGTGCATTTTATTATTTTGTTCTTGCTCACTTGTGACAAGCGTAAATAAGAAGATAAGGTGCACTGGTTTTGTTTACGAAGAGATTTGTGCGCTCGAAATCGTGAGTAGGTGTGAAAGTTGGCCATTGGGGCGGCCATTTTGTGGTTCTAACAAGTATGTCCTTAACTTTGTTCAACATTATGAAATCGTTCATGGAATTACTAGGAAGCATATTTTTGAATGAGCGAAACTAGGGACCACCCAGCAGAAACTTTCCAAAAGACTGAAATTATCCTAAAACTATGGGGGCTGTCCACTTATTATTTAAGGAAATTGTTAAAATTCATCGTGCTTCGCAACACTGCCTTGCAGTAAAATCAGTCTATGCCAAGCTAATTAAAAACATCAACTTTTTTCCATTTTCGCTCTATAAAAATCATCCCAACTTCATCCCTGCGAATGCAACCCGTGAGAGAACAACATTCATGAATCGCAGCCGCTCTCTCAGTCTCGTAATTCAACAACAAGCGCGCTGCATTCGCGCCACAATTTTTCCTGGTTTTCCCACGTCTTCCAGCCATCCGTTCGCCGTCTGGCAGAGTGTCCACCCTCACTGCTGCTGGCAGCGTTCGAACCGGCGCGGCGGTGCGGTGGATGCCATGCGGTCCATATGGTACGCTTCAGGCCGTCGCCATCGTCTCCTACTATACTCCGTTTACCTGCTTCCGTCGCAAATTACAACCAGATTTTCGTGTATCAACAAAAGCTCGTGAAAATTCGTACGATGTCGGGCTGAGTTTGCGTTGTCCCAAGCGAACGACGACGACGACGACGACGGAAAGCGTGCGAGAGTGAACTGGATGAGGACTTGTGTTCGGCCCTATTGGATCCTCAGTTTATTTTCAGTTTCCGTCGGAGCGACTTTGCCAAGGCAGACGTTCTCTCGCTGGGTGTGCTTTATACGGTTCTGCGTGTCTCGGGATTTAAGTAGCTCGTTGTTCTCGAGTGAAGTGGTTTCACCTTTTGATGCTGAGTAGAGCTGTTCTTCTTTACACAACGCATCGAGCATAAAAACACGGGAATCAGCAGTTCGCGCGAAGTGTGTTTGACCGAGTTTTGCCAAAGCGTGTGGCGCTGATTTCTTTCGGCGGTGGAAGAAAGGTGCGAGTTCAAGGTTATCGCCGCCGAATATTCACCTGGGTGCATGCTGGTTTGTTTTGGAAAGTGGCAAGAATGTGCATTATCCGCTGGCGAGGTGAGAAATGAGCCGTCGCTGTTATACATGCTGCTGATTACGGCTCCTGGTGGGTGGTGCGCTCGTCAGAGGTGCGAAAATTGAGATTGGTGTGCGCTTCTCCGGCTGCAGATTGGCGGTTGTCGAGTACTGGCCAGTAGATAAGGAAAGTTTTGTGTTTGTGCAGATGGTGGAATCTAATTGAAGCAAACAGTAAGTTTCCGTTCTACATCGAAATCAGTTCGGCTAAATCGCTGAGGAGCGGTATATACAATCTTAATGAGTGTGTTGGTGTGCTTCAAAGTAAGCTCTAGCTATCCTTCATTGTGTCAACTTTTTTCCTAGCCAAACCGTAAATCCGTATGAGAATTATCGATCAAGTTTCCGCTTTGCATAAAGTGTCATTCAAACAAGAACCGACGACGCTTTCCGTTGTTCTTACTACAATCGTTGTGCTGCTTCCTCGCCGGAATCGCCTCGGTGTCCTTACCTGGCGAACCCAAGTGTGAGTGTTCATCGATTCGGTGCACGTTGAGGCGTAACTCGTGCTGAACGCTGTAGTGGATTGAATTTTTAATAAGGCATTACATTTCTGAATAATTAAACGGATTTCCTCAGACCGTTTCTCTTCGAACTAGTGAACCAGCGTTACCCATTACTGGTGCCCGTCAAGTTGGAAGCGCTAGTACGTAGCAACACTGTTCATCAGAAGGAAACATACAACAGTTGCAGTTGCTTCGAACCGCGGAGTTTCGACCGGCCAATCAAACACAACGTAATTGAAGCAAGCAGCAGCTGGCACAGACTAGCTGCCCTCCTGCCGGCAGTCAGACCGACCAGACGGCCAGAGCAAAGTTGAAAAACGATGAAAGGCTAAAAATAGTAAAATATTATTGGAGATTACAGAGAAGAAGGGCTCCGTTTTCCGAAGCGGCGCAGAAATCGAAGAAGAAGAGTGAAAAGTTCAGTCCCACATAGTGAGTTGATTAATTAGTGTTGGATTAATGAGTGCACAACCCGTTTCCCGTAGCAGCAGACTGGCGCAAGGTCAATAGTTTGTGTACACAACGGTGGAATAAATATCCAGTGATAGCAAAAGTTCATATGAATGTATTTTTCTAATCTCTTACACCGTAAATTATTATCGCGCACCAAAAGTTTTTGAACCTATTACAAAGTTAATGTTTTATAATCAATATATCATACGTGTAGTGGATCTTCTCATATGAAATATCAAATATCAGTAGTGGTTTGTGTGTACACGTTAGAATAGTGGCATTATCATCAAGCTATTACTGAAGTGAATTGAAGGAAGAAAGAATTTCCGAAGAATCATAAATTATTATCAACGTAGAGCCTGAAAGTATATCGCACCTCACCCAAACCAAACGCCTTATCCGCCATCTCAACATATCCTTAATGCGACCAACATAGAGCAACAGTGGGAAGAATTTAGAGGCACCGATAAAAAATTACAAGTCACCTTGGTAGGAAAAAAGTATATATAGCGTCGTACATCGTAGTCCGAAAGGTAGCGTCAGCATTATCCAGAGCACGCACGATAACTTCCATGTGTATTACTATTTTCGGATCATATCAAGCACGATTTTATTCATTCTAAGGTAAGTCGAATGCTATATGAAACAACGTCTTATTAAAAGTAAATAAATGATCTATAGAATGTGAACGAAGGTTGACGTCGCTTTCTATTTCCGTCTCGATAATGATGTTTCAATATTGAAAAACAAAACAGTTCAAATTTGTACCACGTCATTTTCCAAAAGTGTTTACACATCTGTCTAGATAAATTGTTTATGCGGTAAAGATACTGATGGAATTGAGACGGATTGATGATAAAATAGTTTGAGTTGAACGTACATTTACGTTTTAAGTTTTTACCAACAAAATCTCAATCAGCAGACGAACTGCCGAAGAGTTGAATACACGAATACCTTACCTGTAAATCATAGTAATATTTTTACAATACCCAAACACTTTTTATCTCCCGATAAACCGTTTTATTTTATCAAGCTATCGAAATTTGTCTATATAATTCTAAATTGCTCCAGCATTCGAAATGGGCTGACCGTGTAATGAGCCCAACTACGTAATCCCAACTAACAATTACTCTTTTTACAAGCACCTTTACGACGAATTAATTCAGCATGGTGCTGAATAACATTTGGATAATTTTCAGGCACAACCTTTGTTCGGGTTTTGTTCACACAAATTTGGAGAAACAATAAAGCATATATGCTATAGTGTTGTGTACCAACTGAACTGTTTGTTGTTTAAAACATTTTACAAACTGATAGTAAAGCTGTTATTCAGCTACTGCAAAAATGATTTAAAACATAAAATCCAAAATTTTTCAATTTCTACGAGAGTTTATGGATTGACACTTTATGCTGTGAACAACTATTGTGAAATAATAACTACAAATACATTTACCTAAATCAAGATTCGAACTCGAGACCCATCGATTGCCAGCCGCTTGCCTTCCTATCTGCGCCATCCTAGAGATGATGAATTGACGCGCTCAAATCAAAACATAAACTTCCCGTGGTTGTATAATGATTACACTTTGACTCCTATTCAGCAGTGGTGAATAATGTTCTGTTTATGGTTTACAACTGAAGAACACGTTAATTCAGCTGCTGTTCAGTAAAAACACGTGTTTTTCATCCTGTACACTGAGTCGAAGTATGATGAAACGAAAGCGCTTATTTGACTTGTGAAAAACACATTGTACAGATACATGTTCTAATTTTTGCATGTACTTGACAAGAAGCAGAAAAAGGTCTTGTTAAACTATTTTGTAAAGAAATAACTGCAAGTCAAATAAAAATATTATTAAACGCTTGAAAAGTGTTTAAATTTATAATTGTTGATACCGATACGAAAGGTTGAACATTGGCTACTTTTTCAATTAAAAAACATTTGTACAGTAATGTGTACAGCATAATTTTAGTTCAGCTATCATTACTATTATAAAGCAACAATTCAGCATGCATGCTGGTTTGCGGCTTGCGATTGTTAGTTGGGATTGCCTTTGACAACAAAACTCCAGAGACGCTGTTCTCTGAAGATACTTCAAGGATGTTAATTTGTCAAAAATTTGAAACGTTTTAGTACTCGAATACCGGTTCACGATAAGTTCCTTCCGAATCTGAAATTGCGTCTAAGACAGCAGTTTGTATCTGAAACGATGTCGTTTTCATACTGCTTCCAAATGAAAAAAAAAAATGTTTTTATCGACAGGGTAGAGCAACTGATACGGCTTTCTGGATAGAACCCAAACAACCCCTCTATCTTTCCTATGCAGTGTCTTTAGATACATTAGCTTCCTTGTCCTGCTAACAACTCTACGCATGCGATCCCTTATGACTTATGACCATGTTCGAGAGCATTATCTGTTATAACATGTTTCTTTTCACTAAATCATAAGCCGCCTTGAAACCAATAAACAGATGATGGGCCTCACGACCCAGTAAACCACAGATCAATATTAACTTATTTTCTCGATCAGCCTAGATAGCTATGTAGTGTCGGTAGCGATTGTTTCAATTGGCTAAGAATAACACTACGGACCGCCTGTTCCGGTGCTAAGAGTCTACCAACAGGTGACCCCTAATTCATGATGTGATGCGGCTTTATGCTTACAGTACCTAGGAATGAATGACTAGGGGTGTCTAATAAAAACCTAACCGCAAACGGAGCCTGTGCAGTATCAGGGCGCCCTCCACAGTAGGTTGTTCTTAGACAATCAGCTGCCCTTCTCTAGTCTCACTTTAGGTTAAATAAGGGCGAGATTATAAAGATGTTGTTAAGTTAATTAGTTTAATTTTTCACCTATATGGTTTCGCATTATGCGATTCACACAGTGTATTCTGTGTATCCTCGCCTTTGGCGTTTTCCAATCGATACCGATTTGGTTTAGTTGCTGCTGTTCTTTGGTGTGCTGTTTTTGCGAAGAGTTTAATCTTGCCTAGTTTGGGTAGTGGCTACGTTTAGGATAGCTCGGATCAATCCTCAGCATAAAAGAACAGCAACAATCAATCTTTGCAGACTTATGCAAAATGGTACAACCCAAGTGACCTTGGTCTAAGAACCTTACTTCCGTAAGGGGAATTTCTATCTAGGAAACCTTGTGAACCCGGTGTTTGCTACTTTAAGAAAACATGAAATGGCAAACTCGCATGTCTTGCCTCGAGCCTGTGTGCTTGTCAACAACGCAATAGTTGCTACACTCATCTCTGAACTAGATGTATGTGCTTGCACAATTGATATATCTGTTGGAAACCTCAACAGAAAATACGTCTATTGTTCGGTTTATTTACCGCATGACGAACCATCCCCTACGGATGCTTTCAAACACGTCATCGCATACTGTATACTTGAAAAGGCCTTCTGCTTATTGTTGGTAGTGATGCTTATTCTCACCATATCATATGGGGCAGCTTAGACATCAATGTGAGAGGCTCCAGTTTGATGAAATACTTAAGTAGTACAGATGTGGGCCCATATAGCCGAGGCGGTAAACGCACGGGTATTCAGCATGACCATGCTGAGGGTGACGGGTTCGATTCCCGGTCGGTCCAGGATCTTTTCGTAAAGGAAATTTCCTTGACTTCCTTGGGCATAGAGTATCTTCGTGCCTGCCACACGATATACACATGCAAAATGGTCATTGGCAGAGGAAGCTCTCAGTTAATAACTGTGGAAGTGCTCATAGAACACTAAGCTGAGAAGCAGGCTTTGTCCCAGTGAGGACGTTACGCCAAGAAGAGAGAGAGAGAAGTAGTACAGATCTTGGATTATTTAACATTGGCAACCGTTCAACCTTCATGATATCTGCTAGAGAGGAAGTGTTAGACATAACGCTTTGCTCTAGTAGAATTAGACACGAGCTGACCAATTGGCATGTGTCAGATGAAGAATCTTTATCTGACCATCGCTACATCTTTTTTGAACATATAAATGTAACTTCGCAAACATTGCGTTTCAGGAATCCCCGGTCAACTAACTGGGATCTTTTTATTGATTTAGTTGCGGCCAAATTTCATGGATACTCACCTTCTATTGACACTCCAAGTGATTTAGATGATGCTGTTGATACTACAACGACCATTATCATGGAGGCTTTTGAAGAAGCATGCCCTCTACGGTCTGTGAAGATCACCAGAGGAACCCCTCAGGAAACAATGTAGAAAGAGTTGGAACAGACGACGTTCGGCTGGTTCGGAGGCTTTCAGGTTGGCTCGCAAGGCCTACAGGAAAGCTCTCCGGTTTGCTGAACGATCCGGCTGGAAAAAACTTTGTACAAATGTTTCCTGTCTGAGTGAAGTCAGTCGGTTAAACAAAATCCTTGCGAAATCCAAGGATTTCTGAGTGAACGAACTTCGTTTGCCAAATGGCGATCTGACTTCCTCTGATGTGGAAGTTCTGGAATGCTTATTCAGCACATACTTCCCTGGATCCCCATCCCCATCTTCGAATGAACCAGATGTCTTTTCTTGTAGTTATGATTCCGGCTTCAGCTCGACGTATTGTAACTATCGAATCATTTGAGTGGGCACTAAATAGCTTTGCTCCTTTCAAATCTCCTGCAGCAGATGGGATTTATCCTATTTTGCTTCAGAAGGGATTTGATTATTTCAAACATGTTTTGAAAAAAACTACTTGTTTGCAGTTTTGGTATAGGGTATATTCCCAAATCTTGGCGGGATATTACTGTGAAGTTCATTCCGAAACTGGGTCGTGCGTCGCACTAAGGGGCGTTTGGCCAATCTAGCTGGCCATAAGTCATTTTTCAAAGTCGCTCGTATTGTGAAGTTGTGTACTGAATATGACACATGGATAGTTGTGGAACAATGCCTTATACTCGAATATCCATCCAACAAACCTATACAAAGTCTGCTTTAGGTCAAAGCTAGGGTTGAGGAATTTTACAATTTTTGAGTAAAGTTTGTCTCTGGTTGTTTGAATATGTTTTCAGTTTTTTAACCGCACAGTCAGTTTCAATAGACAAAATATACCACAATCGTTGCAACGAGGTGATAAAACCATTCATGTTTTCAAAATTTGTATAGTTTCTTACTTTGGGGCTCCGTCATGTTAAAACAAGCAAAGAAACATCTGCAGTTTTTGATTGCTGGCGATTGCTGGGTCGAGACTTCCTATAACACAAGCACTTACATCCTTTTTGAGCCTAATAGAAAATCCAGCTGCGTAAAAGTGCGTACTTTTAAGTAATCAACGTTTTTCTGAATGAAAGCTATTGAAGAAATTGTAATTTCAGGGTCATTGCATACTTTAAGGCGTATTACAGTCTTTGGGGATAGCCGTCTGATTTTTCAAATTTAGTTCTATTTCATCAGAACCCATTCAGTTAAGCGTTTGAAGGGCATATAGTGATTCTATTTTGTTTGATTTACCAAAAATAAATGTCAATTAATTTAAAAATTAAAATGGGATTATAGAACAGGTTGAAACTGTTAACAAAGGAAAACACATCTACGAATTTAACTTTTGGCTTAAAAACTCTAAGTTAACTTCTTTTCCATCGAAATAATTTTGAGATGGAGTTCTTTACTTATAATTTTTTATCCTCGTATACATTTTGCTGAACTGATCGTTGAAATGATAGTTATTACGTAAAATATGCAATGCTTCACGAGTTATGAAAGTAATCGTAATATAAGGTGACACTGATCATACCTATCAACTTTTAGCAATGACCATTGCATAAAAGTGAAAGTTACACGTTTCATATTATTAAAACAAGTATTGGTTTACTCAGTACATATTGAACTAATGCAAGAATCTATCAATATTTTTTTTGTGTTTTTAAATGAGAAATGTCTTCAATAAACAATGTTCGTTTATGTAAAAATACCCTGACAGGTAAAATGCAGCTTCCCTAAATTCGAATTTGTTGTCAAAATTCTTACATGTGATGTACTTTTGGAGTTATTTGATAAATAAATTTCTCTAAACCGTGATTTGCGCCTAAAGGTAGGCAATTTCATAAAAAAGTGAAAGGTTTCCTTTAATATATCAATTATTTAATTGAAAAGGGTATTTGTAACTGTGTGAATCATGCAAATTGCATTCAAATGTCGTTTATGTAGTGTTTCAATGCTAATTGCGAATTAGATATGTGAAATCCCCTGAAAATAATATTGGCCAGCTAGATTGGCCAAACGCCCCTTAGTGCGTCGTCTGAAGCAGCACATAGTTTCAGACATATCAGTTTGACCTATTTTCTTCTGAAATGTTTAGAACGCATGGTGGAACATCACATCCGTGATGTTCATCTGGCCAACGTGCCTCTTCATGTGAACCAACATGCCTACCAATCTGGTAAGTCCACTGTGACTCTTTTACACGAGGTTGTTTACGATATCGAGAAGGTATTCGCTCAAATGCAATCCTGCTTGGGTATTTTCTTAGATATCGAAGGTGGTTTTGACAACGTGCCTTTCGATGCCATATTGGTAGCCACACGGGGTCATGGTATATCTCCAATGATTTCCAATTGGATTCATCAAATGCTCAAAAACCGACATCTCTTCTCAACATTGTGTCAAGCGGCGATTAGGAAATTGAGTGTTTGTGGATGTCCCCAATGAGGAGTCTTATCACCACTTTTGTGGAATCTCGTAACAGATACGCTATTGAAGCAACTTAATAATAGCGGTCTTCCTACTTATGATTTTGCCGATGACTAAGGGGTCGTCCATAAATGACGTAGCTCTTTGGGGGGGGAGGGGGGTGTTTATGATTTTGTGACGAAGTGTGACGATAGGGGGTAGGGGTTTATGATATGCTACGTAGCTTTCTACTAAGCCTATTGAAAAAAGTATTTCGTTATTAACAAAATTTATACTTGCATTAAGTATTAGTTATTCGAAGAAAAAATATATTGCATGATTTTTCTTTCCATTCACATTGATATAAATAACAAACAATGGATATAAATGCCGGCGTTCTTTCATAATACATGCAGCTATCGGACGCAACAACTGTATCTGATAATGGTTTGAAATCCTGCTTAAGGAATAATGTATTGTGTACGCAAAAAAATGTCAATATCGCTCAAATGCTTCTCACGAGCAATAGTTTGCTGCTTGCTATAAGGCACTGCACACCACTAAGGCTAAAAATAAATTTTTGGCATTATGGCATTATTCGAGGAGTTCCTTATATAGTTTCTACAGGACTTCCTCGAAGAAATTCTACATTAATTTCTTTAGTAGTTCCTCTAGCAGCGTATTAAGGAATTTCTCATGGTGTTCTTTATAGGTTTCCCCACCAGGAGAAGGATAACATTTCTACAGGAATTCTCACTGGGAATCCCAGAAAAAAAAAACTTCTGAAAATATTCCAAATGAATCCCTGAAGGAACTTCCAGAAGAATTTCAGAAGAAACTCTGGGAGGAATCTTGAAAAGAAATCATAGACAAATTCCTAAGAAATCCCGTGAGAAGTTCCTGGAGCAATTCTAGATGGAACTATTGGAGAAATCTTGAATAAACTCCTGAAAGAATCTCAGAAGGAGCTATTTGTAGAGTCTCAGAAGGAGCTCCTGGTTCAATTTCTGTAGAAAACACAGAAGAAATTTTTGATGGAATCCCGTAAGGAATTGCTTAAGGAATCCCGATTGTTTTTTGGGAATCCCGGAAGATATCCAGATAGAACTCCTAGTGAAATCTAAGAAAGAAAATCCAGGAGGAATTCCAGAAAAAACTATGGGAGAAATCCGTAAAGGGATTCCTCGCGAAATTTTAGGAGATCCTGGAGGAATACTGGAAGGAGTAAATGGAGGGATACCGAGGAATCCCACAAGAAACACCCAGAAGAATCCAGGAAGGAATTCCTGAAGGAATCCGAACAATAATTCCTAGAGGAATCCCAAAAGCAACTCTTGGAGGAGTTTTGAAAGAATGTCGGGAGAAATTCTTACAAAAATCTCGGTATGAATATCTGATTGAATTCCTGCAGGAATTCCTGAAAGAAACCTAGAAGGAACTTCTGGAGGAACCCAGGAAGAACCTTCTTTAGGAAATCCAGAAAGAAGTTCTGATTGAATCTCAAAAGAAATTCCGATTAAAATCCCTGAACAGATGTTTGAAGAATCTGCTGATGAAAGAGAGGAGAAGAAAACCTTAAAAGAACTTCTGAAGGAAACCATGACTAAACTTAAAAAAATCTTAGAAAATAAAGCTCCCGGAGAAATCTCAAAAGGATCTTTTGGTGATAACTAAGATGAAACTCCGGAAGGAATTCTTGGAGGGATCTCTGAAGGGAGTGTTGGAGAAATTAAAAGGAAGGAATTCTCAAAAATGGAATCCCAAAAGAAGCTCCTTGAGGGATTCTAGAAAGAAATGCTGAAGAAACTTTAGAAGAAACCCTGCAGGAGTTCAAATGTCATGGTGCATTTTATTCAAATGAAACCAATTTGATATTCCTAACAGATTACAGTTTACAGATTGCAATACAGATTAACTATATTGGGAACTTCAACTTCCTGTTCTTCGGCATCAAGCAGAACGATGGGCGGTTTATTAAGTCATTAGCTTTGGTGATAATCTCCACTGGTTGCACCTGTGGTCTTGATGTCGGTGATCTGAACCTGGAAATCGGCAATGTTTTCTTTATATCGTTGTTTTATTTTTCATAATAAGTATTCGTTAAACAAACACGTTTAAATTGATATCAAAACAAAGTTTCGATTTTCTTTGCGTTTTTGAAATAAAAATTTTGTTGAGGGGGGGGGGGGTGTTTAACAAGCTACGTCATTTATAGGGGGGGGGGGGGTATCCAAATTTGTGATGAAATGCTACGAGGGGGGAGGGGGGTAATAAAAATCGCCCAAATAAAGCTACGTCATTTATGGACGCCCCTAACTAACATTGTTAGTCGGTATGTGTATCAGCACCCTTTTCGACCTGATGCAAAGTGCCCTTCAGGTTGGTGTCGCCAATATGACCTTACGGTAAATCCGAGTAAAACATCTATTGTTCTTTTTACGGAAAAGCGAAACCGTGATGATGTTCGACCTTTGCGTCTATTTGATTCTGAAATCGATGTGACTGAACAGGTTAAGTACGTTGGAGTTATTCTTGATTCCAAGCTTTTCTCGACACCTCATATTGAGTTCAGAATCAAGGAAGCTTGTATGGCCTTCGGGCAATGCAAATAGATTTACACAACTGTGGTTCGGCCAATATTGGCTTATGGATGTCTTGTGTGGTGGCAAAAGGGCGAAATGAGAACGGTCCAATCAAAGTTATGCCATCTCCAAAGGATGTGCTTAATGGCGATGTCTGGAGCGTTCTCTTAAACTCCCACGGCAGCGCTCGAAGTTCTTTTTGACGTTACTCCACTACACATTCATCCCAAACAAGAAGCACTTTCTTGCACTTACCGCCTACGGGTACTCGGTCTACTAGAGGAAACTCCTGTCCGTGGACATTGTCCACGAAATTCCCTTCCCGGGAAAAGTGGACATCTGGATATCTGGAAAGAAGTATTTCAGACGGCATCGTATGTTACACTGATGGCTCCCTTCTCGAAGGTCGAGCAGGTGCTGGTGTTTATTCTTGTGAGCTAAGGCTGTATCAGTCTTACTCACTTGGTAGACACTGCACCGTTTTTCAGGCCGAAATCTTTGCTCTTATGTGCGGAGTGCAATCAGCACTTCAGCAGCATGTAATGGGCAAAGTAATATACTTCTGTTCAGATAGCCAGGCTGCTATTAAAGCACTTGCTTCGGCTAACTCCAGGTCGAAGATAGCTATCGCTTGTCGAACTCAAATCGAGGAGCTGAATTCAGCAGACGCTGTTCACCTTGTATGGGTACCTGGCCATTCTTCCATCGCTGGAAATGAATTAACTGATGAGTTAGCTCGCACTGGGACATCACATGACTTCATTGGCCCTGAGCCAGCTATTCCGATATCGAGGTGTTGGGCTTCAGATTCGCATCTGGGGTGCTACTCAACACAGACAATATTGGAATGGTTTGGAGTCATGTCGTCAAACCAAATTGTATTGTACTGAGCCATCTCCAAGGGTGGCGAAGTATCTTACAAATCTGTCAAAGCAGAATTGCAGCATTCTGGTCAAAGCATTGACTGGCCACTGCCAACTCAGCTATCACATGGCGAATATTCAGTAAGCTGATTCATTTGCATGTGATAGCTGTGAATCCGATTGAGGAACTTCTTATCATTTGATATGTAACTGTCCAGTTTTTGCGCAACTGCGTTTCCGAGTATTCGGAGAACACTCATTAAGTGAAACTGACTTCAGAGACCTGAATATTCAGGATATTCTGTTGTTCTTAACCCGCTGTGGTAAAGAGCTATAGGCTCTCTTTCGCTTTATGCGTTATTACAGTGCCCTTTTCAGGGCACTGTTTGAACCCATTGTGATACGCTTATGCGTTAGTACCTTCTTTTAGGGTATTTTTTCTATTTCCATACCTGTCCTTATCCCCATCCTTATCCTTATTTCCTTTCTTTTCCCTCAGGTAGATGATGAAATAGGCTATTATTTTGGTGATAGCACAAATGTCCCAAGTGGAGGATAACGTGCCTCTGGAGCCGGCCTTCTGATACCTGATACCAGCTTCCCAGGAAAGCCGTTTTCGTCCACGATTCTCCATAGCTCTGCGCGATCGATACTATCGTATGCCGCTTTGAAGTCGATAAACAGGTGATGTGTTGGGACCTGGTATTCACGGCATTTCTGGAGGATTTGCCGTACGGTGAAGATCTGGTCCGTTGTCGACCGGCCGTCGATGAAGCCGGCTTGATAACTTCCCACGAACTCATTCGGTTTAGGTGACAGACGACGGAAGATGATCTGGGATAGCACTTTGTAGGCAGCATTCAAAATAGTGATCGCCCTGAAGTTCTCACATTCCTTTCTTGTGAATGGAGCGGATTACCCCTTCCTTCCACCGCTCCGATAGCTGTTCGGTTTCCCAGATCCTGACTATCAGCCGATGCAAACAGGTGGCCAACTTTTCTGGGCCCATCTTGATGAGTTCAGCTGCGATACCATCCTTACCAGCTGCTTTGTTGGTTTTGAGCTGGTGAATGGCATCCTTAACTTCCCTCAGCGTGGGAGTTGGTTCATTTCCGTCCTCCGCTGCACTGGCGTCGTCGTTTCCTCCGTTGTAATGGTCTCCCGTGCCTACGTTCACCATGCCATTCAGGTGCAGATCGAAGTGCTGCTTCCACCTTTCGATCACCTCACGTCCGTCCGTCAAGAGGCCTCCGTCTTTATGCTTGCATATTTCGGCTAGCCGCACGAAGCCGTTGCGGGATGCGTTGAGCTTCTGATAGAACTTCCGTATTTCTTGGGAACGGCACAGCAGTTCCATTTCTTCACACTCCGCTTCTTCCAAGCGGCGCTTTTTCTCCCGAAAGAAGCGGGTCTGCTGTTTCCGCTTCTGTTTGTAACGTTCCACGTTCTGTTGGGTCTCTTCTGCAGCATTACCGCCCTCGCTGCGTTCTTCTCCACCAAAACCGTTCTGCACTCTTCGTCGAACCATTCGTTCCGTCGATTCCGTTCCACGTACCCGATGGTCCTCTCGGCTACGTCGTTAACTACGAGAGCCTTATAATAATGAAAATTGTTGTGTTTATGGTTTGATGAACTGAATCTCAAGTATTCTTAGAGGCGGGGTTTGGGTGTCTCCAGGTGTGCTTGCGGATATGGAAATTTCCGCCATAATTGGAAAGAGGGACAATTTCTCTGTCTGCGCAGATACGCAACGGTTTTGAAAGTAGGTAAGTAGTCATAAAATTGTGAGTTTTTGTTAATGCTGTAATAAAACTGTAATAAATATCAAAATAATCCCATCAGCAAGGGAGCGTCCATAAATGACGTAGCATTTTTGGACGATTTTTACTACCCCACCCCCCTCGTAGTATATTTTCCCATAACTAACACATGTCTCGTCACACAATCCCGACTCCCCCCCCCCCCCTAAGAAGCTACGTCATTTATGGACGCTCCCCAATGGAATTGTTCTTGTACCGACTATTCCAACCCTCTCAGCAGAATACCCTCTTGTAATGAGTGTAATCTATTCGCCCTGAAATGCTTATGCTTTGTCAGATATGAGTATTTCGACCACTACTGTAATATTCCTCAGTGTCAGTTATCCACACCTAATCCTCCTGACAGGCCAACTCCTCGGCAATGCAACATCCAGAAGTAAAATATGTGAACCTTCATCCACAAATGCAAACATTTCATCTCATTTTTCCGTTGCATACAGTGTTACAGGCAAAATCCAATAATTCGGGTCACTCTAATTCAGTAATTCCATATGGCTGTAGTGTCACCACTACAAGCAGTAGACCGCCGATTCAGCAGTATGTAATAATGTATGATGATGTACCAAAAGACATGTTTTGGTATCCAACCCAAAAAATACTTAAATACGACATTTTTATCAAATATCCCGGAAAATAGCGGAGATAATACAATTTTGAGCACCGATTTATTCTAGAAATGTTATGTTTGAAAATTAAATTTCAAATGTTTTTTGAAGGTTTGTTCTAGCAAATATTTCACTTAAACCTCTTGCGCCACCCCTAAATATCATCCTAAATCGCTCATTTTTGTACAGCTCACATATTTCGACTAGTAGATCACTTTCCACTCGGGAAATTATATTCCGGAGAGATTTTTTAAAATTAGCCCCACTCTAGTCCTACATGCATGCTGACTGACGGATAACCTTGAGATGGCCATCGATGTTCATCGCCTGGAATAGGAAGCATTCTGCTACTTTATGTCGCTCCATCTTGCAGACAACACAGGCCTTCTTTACCGGATACGCTGAAGATTTCGGATCGTTCAGTAAAAAAGTTCACTCTCTAAAGAATTATACGCGTGTGCGTGGATGATACTCAGATATCATAAGGCCGGCTCTAGAGGATCGTTATCCTTCATTTGAGATATTTGTACCATCGTTCTACTTCTTCGGTAATAACTCTAGTAAAAGCTTCTCTAGGGCATTTCGAATACTTCTCTGTACCATAAGGGACCGTAAGCTGCCTTACTACCTTTCTTGGCGTCTATCTTACGAGCGCCTTTCGGTGGAATTGATATTTGGTTTAGTATCTTATACGTCGAAAGCAAATCAAACGAAGCACATACAAGCTTTCCGTTTGATTGTGCAGCTGGAAGCTTGCCATTACCTTTCTCGCTTCTAACCCTTTCCTTTCGAGCCAAGTGAAGCATGTGTTCATCTTTCAGAGAGTTCTTCGCTTCAATGTCAGCGTTGTCGTAGTGATTGCAAACGCGACACTGATCTTTTTTTTGGATTGTGGAAGCCTTGATTGAAATTTTCGTTGAAAATTTTGCGATACATGGTGACAGTAACTTTCTCTTCCCCTCTATTATCGCAGAACTCGCAATACAGCCGGTACATCATCGTGATGTTCAGTGAAGAATCAAGGTATTTGCGAGTAGTTTTCTCTCGACAGTAATAAGACGGCACAACAGGAAAACTTTGTATGTGTTGTTTGACCTTTTGTACCACTGATGCAGACAATCCACATTTAACGTGTTTTCCACGTTGATCAGCCTCAATTACGTTCAGTGATGATTGCTTAGTCATAGCGATATCCACAACCCCCTTATTTGTGCCCAATGTGTTAATGAACATGGCCTCACATACCCGTATTTTATCACCGCGCTGGGGAAGGTGATAGGTTATGGAATTCTTCCTTCTGGATGTGATAGCAGTAGTAGTCAAGGTATTCTTCGGTTTCCGTATGGTGTGGCTACCAAGAAACTCGCGTTGCCTGGTGTAATCAGCTAAGCCGTAGTAGCCTTGGAATATCTCCAAACGTTCACCTTCGGATATCTTCTCATGACACTTGAAATCTACAATTCCTGCAAGGCTCTCTCATCGCTGCAGCAGGAATTTCCCGTTTGCTGCTCGATACATAAGCTTGTCCGGAGGCTCGCTGATGCTTAATGATGTTGCGTTTCCATTTTCCCGGACACCTTTTGCGTTTCCGTGAATGCGGAGGTACTTTGTTCATCCACTTTCGACGGCTCAGCACGCGAACTTGTCTCCGCCGAAGTTGTGCTGCATTCCAAGCTGGTTTCCGAGGGGACGATGGCGTTGCTAGATGTTCCATCGAGTACATCCATTGAGGATGTAGCAACATTCAAAGCAGTGTCTTCATGTATGCTAACCTCAGACATTTCTGTTGAATCTTACTCAGCTGCATCTGACCCACCAGGGACGTATTCTGAGTGGTCAGAGGAGAAATCTTCATCACTTAATTCAGAGATGGGTTCAAAATTCTCCCCAGACGGATCGTTTTCGGAGTCCGAGAAACTGATTTGTAATTGGTCGTCAGGATCTGTCGGAATTGAACCAATTTCTCTCTCCAAGTCGCTGCTACCTGAAGTTGAAAAGACGCTTCTAGTTGTTTGTGATAATAAATAATTTAGGTAGGGTTTCATTCAATTATGAAAAAAGCTGCCACAGCATTGATTAATTCCATTATTTTCATTATCATGCTCTTATAACCAACAAGAATAAAAAAACTAACCAAACAGAACTTTAATTTATTTATTTATTTATTTATTTATTTCTTTGACCTTCATCGGGCATAGAGCCTTAATGAAGCCTGGCTGGGAAAAGCCTTTTTGAGTTGCCCACATCATACGGCTCACTCAAATAGGCATAAAAACCCTGCATCTTTTGAATACATATACACATTAAAACATAGGCAAAAAATAATAATACAAAAATGCCTTAAAAACTAAATTGTTATAAATAATAAAGTCATTCTATAAAAGCATTACACATAACACAAAAAAAAATATAAAATAAAAACACATAGTTTCTTCCACAGAGTATGTTCAGCTTCTGAGCTATCGATGGCTATCCTGAAGCCTTCGTTTGAACGACTCGGCGGAAGTGTTGAAGTCGAACAGGTAGTGTACACTGTTGAAAATGTCAGACATGAACCGGATTGGTTCATGCATTCCATAGCCTGAATTTCTCGATTCAAGCATTAAAAATCCACGTTGGCGAAGTACTCGCATTGGAGCATAAATGTTGATTCGGCTAAGGATCTCAGGAGAATCCAACTCTCCCAGCAGAATTTTGGCCACGAAAACAGCTTGAGCGTCCTTCCTTCTCTGTTCAAGAGTTTCGATGCCGAGCAATCTACAACGGTTCTCATACCTTGGAAGATTGATAGGATCCTGCCATGGTAAATTACGGAGGGCGTATCTCACGAACTTTCATTGTATCGCTTCAATCCTAGCGATCCAGCTTGACTGATAGGGACACCACACTACCACATTCGATTCAAGAATAGATCGGACCAAAGCGCAGTATAACGATCGTAAACATAGAGGATCGCGGAATTCGTCAGCTTTTTTAAACATGAATCCAAGTTGTCTGTTTGCTCTGGAAATTATGTCATTGTAGTGTACTCGGAAGGTGATCGCAGTATCCAGAATTACGCCCAAATCACGCACCTCAGTTACACGTGCCAGTGGTTGACCGCCGATGACATAAGCATAAGTAATTGGTGTTCGTTTTCGATGGAAGGATATGACGTGGCACTTAGGGGCTGTTCATAAACCACGTAGACCAAAATTTGGCCATCTCAGACCCCCCCTTCCCCCCTCGTAGACTTTTGTCCATACAAAAATTTTGAAATTTGTATGGAGCGTAGACTTTGGCCAGACCCCCCCTCCCCCCAAAAAGTCTACGTGGTTTATGAACGGTCCCTTATGTAGACTCACCGTCAGCAAGTTGGTAGTACACCACTCGACGAAGGACTGAATAGACAGCTGTAGTTGTACACAATCCTGGAGGCAGCGAATGAGCACGTATAACTTTGCGTCGTCTGCGTAAAACAGACGGATTCCTGGTGGAAGCACGCTGGACAGATCATTGAGGAATATGGAAAACAGTAATGGCCCCAAGTTGCTGCCTTGTGGAACTCCAGACAAGTTCGAAAAAGGCTCCGATGCTTCCGATCCGATTTTGACGACTAGCTTTCGGTCCGTTAGGTATGATTTGAACCAGCGAATGAGATCGTCAGAAACGCCCAGCTTTCCCAGCCGCGCGAGCAGTATCCCGTGGTCCACGCGATCGAAGGCAGATTTCAAGTCTGTATATACAGTATCGACCTGCATTCCGGAATCCAGATGACGCAGGCAGAATGAGACGAACTGAACGAGATTTGTAGAGGTTGACCTCCTGGGATAAAAACCATGTTGGTCCTCGGAGATGTAGTTTTTGCAAGGATTGAATAGCACACTATTCATCACGATTTCAAATATCTTTGAGCATGCACACAATGATGTTATTCCACGGTAATTCTCGATATTCTGCTTGTCGTTCTTTTTGTGCACAGCAAACATTATGGAAGACTTCCAGCTGGTAGGAAACTTACTCTGTCGAATTGAAGCGTTAAAAATCGACACCAATGGACGAATCAAGATTTCGCCGCACCTCTTGAAAATGCAAGATGGAATTCCGTCAGGGCTGGTATAAGAAGACTTCAGTTTCAAAATAGCATTCTTAACTTGCTCGGGCGTGATTTGCAACTGACTCAACGAACAAACATTGTCCGGCGTGTTTCTACACGCACGTTCGATTTGGGCAGGAGTAGAGGTAAAGGTATTGAAGGCGCTTTTGAAATGGTTTGCAAAAAGATTACACTTTTCTCTCACCGAGTTGCCAACGTCATTTCTTAAAAACATCTCCACAGGTAAACCTTCTTCTTTCCGTTTCGAGTTGACGAATTTCCAGAACTGCTTGGGATTTCTGCGCACAGACACAGAGATCCGTAGGGTGTATCGTTTGTACAGAAAACGACTATAAAGTCGGTAATTGTTACTTGCTCGGTTAAATATATGCTTGTTGACAGAGCACCGATGTCTACAGTATCGACGAAGCATTTTAGATCTAATCTGCTTCAATCGTCGCAAATGCGCGTTTCCCCACGGAGGTTTAGGAGATGGTCTGCGCAACGGAATGTGTTCTTCCATGACGCTGTGCAGTTCGCGGTAAAAGAACTCAACAGCTTCATCGACGTCGGTAGCGGAATCCAAAATGGACCAGTCAACGTCGTAAAGTGCTCCAGCTAACTCGGCATAATTTGCTCGGGAGAAGTCCAAGCTTGGAATATCAATCGGTACATCGACTTCGGGAACCGAAAGAGATAATTCCACTACAAAAGGAGGGTGATTCGGGTCCAATACGGAAAGAGGGTCATCAATCTCGGACAGTGTGTACCTATCCAGCGTGCTCTCGTTTACCAGAGCAAGATCTAACAAGCGACTGTTGTTGTTAAGTATAGAATTGACTTGTGTTAGCCCGAGTAGGTTGAATCCATCCAGAAGAGAGGCACAGGCGGGGGAAACACGTGACCGCATTACATCCACTTTGGGAAGTGCGTCTGCTTGAAAATTCCAAACGAGTCCGGATTGGTTATAATCACCGAGCAAAATCGCGTGGTCATTAACGTCAAGATTTGAAAAAGCAGCTCCAATCGACTCGATGTGGCTGTCCACGCAAGACTGTTTTGAGCTATGATCCGGCGGTAGGTAGATAACTCCAATACTCATTGAACAGTTCACTAGTTTCAGCTTTACCCACAGGTGTCCAAGTGAATCGGCGACGGGATATCGATCAACGGAACAGTTGATGTGACGCGCTACGGCTATTAGAACACCACCGCCGCGAGTTTTGCTGCTGTTACGGACGTTACGATCGTTTCGAAAGACTGAATAACTATTCCCGAAGATTTGCGTTGAAAAAATCTCATCTGAGAGCCACGTTTCGGTGAAGACGATGACATCGTAGCGGCATGTGGAAATAGCTAGAAACACACTATCTATTTTTGAACGCAAACCCCGTACGTTCTGGTAGTAAACGGACAAATGCAAACTGTTGGCTGCATTGCAAGTGGCTGATGAGTTGCTTGTAGAACTAGACGCAGATGGTGCGTTCCCGATAGTTGAGTCAAACGCAGTCGTGGATTCGACACGTCTAGCCAAGAACCTAGAAGCCGAGGCACATTCAATGGACAACATTTGATTGCAAGGAGAGTACTCGCCTGTGTAGGGTGGCTGGAAGACCCCGACACCTTCCTCGACCACAGGTCCAGAACGACTTAGACGGCAGGGACATTCAGGAAGCACGACTGTGTCGGGAGGACTAGGGGCTTCCATAGTGCTGCAGGCGATGCGTTCTGGGATGACGTCGAACGAAGCTGATGGAGAATGGCCGGCTCGGTCCGCGATGTCAATCGCTCCTTGCGCATTTGGTGTGCTGTGGGTCGAAAATCTTTCAAGCGACAGAAGTTCATTGCTACTCGAATACTTGCCTGTAATAGGGTCCTAAAATTAAAGACGAAATCTCGCTTATATTGAATAATACGATCAAGCATGGTATTCTAATCGGAATTGTACTTTACTCGAACTTGAAAAACAAAGGAATAATGAGAAAATTCGAAATAAGTAAAATGGTAAATAGTTCTACTTTGACATTTGAGGTCAACCTTGTGTGACTGAGCTCAACATTTTTCGCACTGGGATTTCAAAAATGTTCCTATCTGACATACACGGTGAAAAAAAATCACTCAAAGTATGTGTTATAAGCTAGGGACGAGACAAAAGGCTAAAAAAATAAAAATTATATATTTTCAACTATGGTTAATAAACACGTCAAAAAATGAGTGAATATGTACTCTTGAACCATATATTATGGTTTAAAACAAGAATCCCGATAGGACTTTAGGAGCCTATTGATGATTGGAAGACCCTGACACCTTCCTCGACCACAGGTCCAGAACGGCTTCGACGGCAGGGACAATCGGGAAGCACGACTGTGTCGGGAAGACTAGGGGCTTCCATAGAGCTACAGGCAGTGCGTTCTGGGATGACATCGAATGAAGCTGAAGATGATGGTGGAGAATGGGCGGCTCGGTCCGACGTATCAATCATGTCTCGTGTATATGGTATGCTAGAAATCGAAAGTCTTTGAGGCGACGGAAGTCCATGGATGATCGAATACTTGCCTGTAATTGATGGTTGGAAGACCCCGACACCTTCCTCGACCACAGGTCCAGAACGACTACAACGGCAGGAGCAATCAGCAAGCACGACTGGGTCGGGAGGACTAGGGGCTTCCATAGTGCTGCAGGCAGTGCGTTCTGGGATGACCTCATCATCCTTTGTTTGTTTGAAGTAGGATGAGAAAAGAAGCATCTGCATCTTGCTGAATAGTATGATCGGTTTCTTGATTAGTAGCACTCACACTAGATTCTAACCCTCAAACGCACACATGAATATTATTTACCTTGTTCTAATTCTGAATTCAATGAACAAGAGCTGCATGATTCGTCGGTCGATACATCCTCTTGATCCTCATCATTTTCTCAAAATTCGCCAAGCGTTCAACAATAGGCGAGTTTTTAACCGTGCAACAATTGGAAAATTACCCTACTTACAAATCAGACACATATTCCAAATCCGACTAACTCAATGAACTCATTTCACAGACACTTGTTTGCAATTCGCAACAATGACAACAATAACATCGGTATTAAGGTGGCCCACACTTATATGAAAAGCAAAAATTTCGAAAAATGCCAAGTCTTACCTCCTAAATTAGTTCTTTTGGACTCCCAGAAGCTACGTTCAAAATTTGAGCAAAACCGGTTGAGCCTAAGGGGGCGCTCAAAACGCTTGAAATTTGTATGGGAAAACTTGGCCAAATGTATGCAGAAATTTTAAGTTTTCGAATTTTGCCGCTAGGTGGTGCTGTAAGCGTTTAATAATCAAACCCTTTGGTATTATTGTAGGTGACCATATGCCAAACAACTTTGTCGAAGATCGCAAAGTGATCCAACGTCTGTGAAAAAAGTTATACCCTAGGTAAAATGAGGATCAACTTTATTGTTGTTTTTCCAATAACTGAAATCTCAATACTTTGCCTCACGTACTTGTTACTAGTTACTTGGCTTAAACATTATAATTGTCAATTGCTATTTGATCCTCTATTTTTTCTACTTCCTGCTTGAAAATTATGTACACTTGTCGTCACTTTCGTGAAAATTTTGAGTTGTACATATTCCAATTGCAAGAAAGCGACGGTATGACATATTTTAGGAAATTATTTAATGTTTTTTTGATGGATTGATAGCACACAGCTCAGAAGAAAACGTTATCTGGCACTTTCTCTTTGATCCAGTGGATCCTAGCCATAGATCTATCGTTTGTAGCAGTATTCCTTATTTTATAGCCACATGAGCCTCACACAAGAAAGCGTGATATCTTCCGATACGGTTTTTCCTGATAGTGACAGCCGACATACCGGCAATCGCACGTTTTTTCCTTTCTCATCTTCAGCCACGCGACAGTAAATTTCCACCACATCCGTCCGTCTCCAGTTGTGCCTGTGTGTGGAACTGATGTCCGGAAAACCGCATCAATCTGATACGGATTCCGCCTCCGGAGAATCAATGGTGTATTAAATTCAGCGAGGTTCGAGAAATGTGGAAGCCAGTGTGACAGGGCAAATAGGATAAGTCTGGCGCTAAATATAGATAGACAACTGGATCAATCGAAGGAATATGTGGGGACAAACGTCTTTTGCCTATATCCTGGTTTTATGTTAGTGCCACACACCTAAAGTAGTGAATCTGGAAGAGAGAGACGTGACATATTTTGGAAAATGTTCATCGAAGTAAAAATCCACATCAGACAGTGGGGAAGGACTTGGATCGCTGAAACGTCCAGAAGCGAGGACAAGAGTGCTGTATGTGTATGAGCAACGTCACTTTTTTTTTCTTGTCTCTGTGGAATTGGAGTGAGCTATTCATGGAGGTGATTGCTGCTGGAATAGCTCTAGTTCGTCTCTCGGACGTTTTCTCCTGATTCTAAAATATTGTCAGGGTGACTGAATTGTTATTTTTCATGACACTTGTGCAACGACGGTGGCAACACGTACTACAGCGAACGTTTTAAAACAGAAGAAAGATAAAAAGCTTCCGGCTTAGTGATTCTAGACAAGTGTTGCCAAAATAGTGATAGCAGTAATTTGAAGGTTGTTTATATCTGTTTACAGCAACCTACGATGAAATTGTTTGTGTTTATGAAACTGTTTTATGTTACTGGTTGTAAAACTAAAAGCTGTTGATATTTAATCAACTCTTCATGCCTTTTTGAATCAATTTAAGGCTAATAATTAAAATATTCTCCTGTGCAAATCATTGCATGTATAACAAAACCCCAACTTCAAATTGAGTGCAATAGAACGATGGCGTACATCGATGAGTTGAGTATAATGAGTTTTATTCATATATTTCATAATCAATATTCGCCATCGTTCTATCCCGACCAGGTTGAGCAGCTCATCATCCAGAAACAAAAGTTTATTTTATGATCAAATTAAACAAACAAAGCCTTTAACGAGAAAAGTTTTTGCTCGAAAATTGCATTTCGTTCAGCTCTACTGGGGCCATTGCACCGTTGGTTGCTGTCCGTGGCGTGGCAGAACAGACTTGTTTCGAACTGTGTGATACGAAAGGGAAACTAATCAGAACAAAAAAGTGATGGTTGATGTGAATAATGGAAACGAATATCCCGTGTGAGCCACGTGCAAATAACTTTCCGAACCATTTACGAAAGCTATTTAAACATGTATCGTAGTCATGTGAACTGGACATGAATTGCACCGATTCAGAAGCACATCATTTTGTCACAATCACGTTGAATCAATATTTGATTTTTGCGCAGAGTGTCGATGACCGACTAATGAGACCGTTGACAGCATGTGGAAATTAATATCCCCTTTGAATGCTGAATTGAATATTCACTCAAGTGAAGTGAAGTGCATCAGCCACTTCAGATTTAACGTGCTGTAGAGTGATGCGATTGAAAATGCTTTTATTCCAATGCAATGTTGAATCGTAAAAATTTATTGCTTTTATATCGATGGCCAGTAATAGTGGTGCTCTCGAATGTTGCTTTCCTCATGGTTGCAGTTGAATGGAAGGAGATGGTCATTAAATCGATGAAAGCAAAAATGTTTTAAAGTTTCTAACCAAACGTAATTTTTCCTTCCCGAAAATTAGATAAACAGTTTTTTTTATCCAACCCAGTAGACCGACGATGTATGAATGATTTTCGCGCGTCCACTTTGATAAAACAGTCGAGCTCAACCGTAGGACACTGTTATGCCCTGCGTAGACGACTCCAAATCCACTACCATTTGTTTTGTGCCAGACCTAGCCCCTCCTTGAATCTACGTACCCCTACAAGACGTATCGACAAATGGTCTCCACCTGCCGCGACCGTTTCGAAGTCACCTTTCCAACCGCGAGCTCGGATTCAACCCAGTAGAGCGACGCCACGACAGCAACGCTACCTTGATGTTCTCCCCGCGGCCTTTTCAGAGCTGTAAGGGTCGATTTCGACCGCAGGGCAGCGGTATGATCTATGAAGTTGACTCCGAACCCTTGGACCACCTCTTGTCTAGCGTCTGCACTAGTCATTCTCCGATCCACGCGCCACCTCTTCTGTAGCTCCAAGACGATGTGAATTATAGCTGTTGAAACGACATTCCAGCCAAACTCATCCCTACACATCCTCTGGAGAAGATTGTCCGGTGTTGTGTCCTACCCGCATGTGGAAAGCATGCGGTCATTCATTCAGCAAAAAAGCTGGCACACGATTACACGAATATAACGTGATCCGCCGTTTCTTCTAATCCAGCACAAATTGGACATTCTAGAGAACCCGCATAACCGACTGTAGATAGAGCCGAAGTCGAAAGTAACCATGGCTTGAAAGGACCTGGGTAAGTTGGAATGTTACTTTTCATGGCGCCAGTTAACCCAACTATCTACCCTCGGGATCAACCTGTGGGTCCACCTTCCTTCGATGGAATTTTCCATCGCTCGCTGCCACTGACCATGGAGGCCAATGTGGCAGTCCCGCGTATGCCTCTTGTGCCGCGCATTTCGAAGCACTCTGTGTAGTTCCCGATAAAGATACCGATAGGCACTATACCAGTGATGACGCTGAGCGCATCTTGGGACACCCTCAAGCACATTAAGTACTTTCCAGTTTACCATGGTAGTTTTCAGTACATAGCACCGTACCCCACGCCGGGCCGCCATGCCTGAGTGTGAACGAGGTGACACTAGCCAGAAGCTTGCGCTTGCTGGCATACACCGCAGTGCTATTGGACATCATCCGGAACAGTGCCACTATAGCTGTAATGGCTCTTTTGTTGGCGTAGTCAACGCGACTACCGAAGGTAAACTTATCGTCGATCACCACACCTAAGTGTTTAAGTGATGATGGAGCACTTTGAAGTGATAATGAAATCGCCTACACTGATAACCGCTTGTTGCTCCGACTACCGGTTGTTCACAACCACCACCTCAGTTTTGTGGTGAGCTAACTCCAGTTACCGGGATCTCATCGACACCTCCTGAACGAATGGGCTGCAGTCAATTCCACTTCTTCGATTGATTCACCGTAGACCTCTAGCGTAATATCGTCAACAAAACCGACAATGGTCGTGCCCACCGGGATCTTTAGCCTCAACACCACGTCGTACATGGCATTACATAACACCGAAACCAGGATGAAACCTTGCGAGACTCCTAAGATTATGTGAAAGCACTTCCGACTTCCCGAATTTTGCAAGGGTAGACGCAGGAGCCCATTGGCAATAACCGCCCAACTGGCACTATTGAACGACTTTCTCACATCCAGAGTCACCGACAGAATAGCGTCTATGGTCGACACTCCCTTCCGGAAGCCGTACTGGCTACTCGAGAGACCATTAACCCTCGGTTTGCCTCACCATTCTATTGAGGATGATCTTTTCGAGTACCTTTCCCACCGTGTCAATCAAACATATTGGTCTATGTACCAACGGGCCTCCGGGTGGTTTACCCGCCTTTGGCAATACTAGCGGTACCAGGCTCTACCGCTTCCAAACCTCTGGGCAAACTCCCTCGCTGAACATCTCGGGAGCCTCTGCAATAGCTACATACTTTTGAGGCCAGGTTTAGAACTCCGTCCGGATTTGGGGCCTTACCTACGATAAAGAACTTTGCTATCTCCGCAAGTCCCACATAGGTGACCCTCTCCTCATCGCTAGCCCCAGTCCCTGGCTGTCCTACGAAAGGACACCAAGGACTAGGATCGTAGTGTGGAATCGATAATCCCCTCCAACATCTCTGAGGATTGCTCTGTAGAAGCCATTACACCTCTCGTCTTGGCCATCACGATCCTGTAAAGCATCACCTCACGGATTCGCATTGGCACTCTGACAGAGACCCTCGAAGCTTTTTGCTTGCCTTATCTCGGTCTTCAGCACGGCTTTTTCATCGGCGAACGCCATCCGCCGTTCGTTTCGCTCTTCCTCAGATCGTGCTCGCTGCATCCGCCGCCTAGATCGATTGCGCAGATCCGCAATCGCTTGAGTCCACCAGTAAGCTGGTGGTCTCCCATTTCTAGGAAGGACTCGCCTAGGCATGGTCGCATTGCACGCACGTAAGAGCACCGCTAACAGCTCGTCGCCGTTTAAACCAAGTAGGTTTCGCTCACGGCGGAGCGCTTCCCTAAATAGCCCTTCGTCGAAGTATGATGTCATCCACTTGCGAGGGCTTGGCCTTAGCCTAACCGCGTCTTCCTCTACCCTCTGCCTGCTGTGGTTGCAGTCGATACTGTAGCGAACCACCAGGTGGTCGCTGTAAGTGTAGCTATCGTCTACTCTTTAGTTCGAACTACTTGTTAGGCCATGACTTCAAAAAGTAAAGTCAATTATCTACTCCGCATCGTTCCGACTAAAGGTACTATTGGTACCGACATTAGCCAAGTCGACATCAAGTATGACCAGTGTCTCTACTAACCTTATTGTCTAACCTTATTGTCCGAATTGGAGTCAAAGCTTCCAGGAGAAATGAAGCTAGAATGGGCTCGGTATAGAAGAGAAAACGCTCCATGTTCACTCAAAACGCTATATGAGTTCATGAAGGAGCGCGTCGAAGCGGCTTGTGAGCTCACCTGTACCGGAATAGGAAATCAATCTCCCGAATTTCAAAAAGAATATTCGAGTTCTGAAGATGAAATAGGTTCAAACTCAACAACATTCAATCAAATTAGAAGATGTTTGGTTTGTAGGCGACAAAACCATCATGTGGAGGATTGCGATCAGTTCAAATCGTGTGAAGTAAGCCATCGTTGGAGATTAGTAGGAGAATTGAAGTTGTGCAGATGTTGCCTTGCTCGACATACTACTAGAGTTTGTCTGGATGCAAATGAATGTGGAATTGATAGATGCAAGCTAATCCACCATCCTTTGTTGCATCAGGCTAGGGTTTGATAGGGCAACCAAATGAATACTTGTGCTAGGAATAATACTTAGTAAAACTTAATAGAATATGAAGTGTTACGGGGGGGAGTGTTACCGCGACAGTAAAACCTGGTCACCCTATGAAAATGCAATAGCTGTCGTGCCTAATAGAATATACATACAAAAGAGAAAGTCAGGTTGATAGGTGCTTTCAGTCGACGGAAGCAGAGCGAATTATAGAATATTAAAATTAATCAAAGTGAATTAGGAACGGTTTGAAACCAAATTAGAAGCGCACTGATAATTGTGAGTGATTACATGAAATTTATTATATGTATGTGAAATAAAGTTTATATTTTCAGTTCAAGCTGATCAACGAAATTACGGTCTTTTGGTCTGCTCTGAAACACAGTGCCTTGAGTGTGGTTGAACCACAACATCTACATAGCAGACCTAAAAATCTGACCCTCTCCTCATCACCAGCTTCCGTCCCCGGCTGTCCTACAAAAGGAGGCCAAGAACTTGGATCATGGCGCGGAAAAAGCCTCTCGATGATCTCATCCAACATCTCTGGAGATTGCTCTGTAAGAGCCATTACACCTCTCGTCTTGGCCATCACTATCCTGTAAAGCATCACCCCACGGATTCGCATTGGCACCTCTGACAGAGACCCTCGAAGCAGACCTTTTTGCTTGCCTCATCTCGGTCTTCAGCGCGGCTTTTCCAGCGGTGCACGCTACTCGCCGTTCGTTTCGCTCTTCCTCAGATCGTGCTCGCTGCATCCGCCGCCTAGATCGAAGGCAGGTGCGGCGCAGATCCGCAATCGCTTGAGTCCACCAGTAAGCCGGTGGTCTCCCATTTCTAGGAAGGACTCGTCTAGGCATGGCCGCATTGCACGCACGCGAGAGCACCGCTACCAGCTCGTCGCCGTCTAAACCAAGTAGGTTTCGCTCACGGCGGAGCGCTTCCCTAAATAGCCCTTCGTCGAAGTATGATGTCTTCCATTTGCGAGGGCTTGGCTTTAGCCTAACCGCGTCTTCCTCTACCCTCTGCCTGTTGTGGTTGTAGTCGATACTGTAGCGAACCACCAGGTGGTCGCTGTGAGTGTAGCTATCGTCTACTCTTTAGTTCGAACTACTTGTTAGGCCATGACTTCAAAAAGTAAAGTCAATTATCTACTCCGCATCGTTCCGACTAAAGGTACTATTGGTACCGACATTAGCCAAGTCGACATCAAGTATGACCAGTGTCTCTACCAGGTCTGACCCCGTTGGTTCGTGAAACGGCTTCCCCATTCCACGGCCCAGGCATTGAAGTGACCCACTATAACCACCGGCTTTCGCCCTGTTAGCACGGTCGTCATACGGTCCAGCATCTACGTGAAATGCTCAATCGGCCAACGCGGAGGCGCATAACAGCCCCGTTTACTTGGGCGACCTCGAAGCCCTCATAGGCAGTAGACACCGACTCCTGGACGGGGTATTTACCTGGTGTCCATATCGCCGCCATTTTTTTCTGCACCCATCCACGACCCAATTGCCGTTGCAGGTGGGTGCTTGGTATGGGTCCGCTATGATGGCGGTATCCGTCCCACACTCAGAAACCGCCTGACAAAGCAGTGGCTGAGCCGCGTCACAGTGGTTCAGGTTCAGCTGCGTTACCTGCACTGTGGTTTGTTCACTGCGGCTATCTTGAAAGACGGCACCTTGGACCACCTGTTGGATGCCTGTTGTTCACGGATACTCCGGTACAAATCAGACAAATGGGTGGACTTGTGCCTCATGGCTTTCGGCGCCGCACCTCCTACACAGTTTGCTCCTGTCACGGCATTTGCAGTCCCATGACTTGTGCCCTGTTTCCAGACACCTGAAACAAACCTCCGATGGCTCGTGTAACGTCAGATGACATTCGCCCTACTCTGTGGTTGCTGGGGGCCTACCAACGGTCTTAACCCCTTGTTCCCGTCCTTCCGGGACGGGCCAGTCTTTTCAGGCACACCTTTCGCAGCTCTCCGGGACACCTGGCTGGGGTCCGACTTGCCGGCATTACTGTCGACTTTTGGGGTTGGTATTCGCCTAGCCTTGCGGGTACTGCCAGACAGCTTCTCACCTGACGGCTGCCTCACTCGCTTCTGCGAGTGCTTATAAAAAGTAGATGCATCCACCACACCTTTTGGGCTTCCTGCGAAAGCAAAGGCATCCGTCTGGGTAGACATCGTAACCTTTGCTTTCGACGCTTCTGTCGCTGCTGCAGTTTTCACTAGTGTCTCCTGGTCTTGCTTGGCATCGTCCATCGACTTACGAAGTCGCAACATTATTTTGCCATGCTGCTTCACAGCCACTTGTATTGTAGACAGCTCGTCTCGATTGATGGTTGATTGCCCTCATCAACCACGCCCCGTTCACTGTCTCCCACGGCAGCAGGGTACGAAAAACGGATCACGCCGAAAAACAAACGCTTTGTCCTAAGCGGTGCATGTTGGTAACAAAGGTGCTCCGCAACAAACGCATGTCAAGCAATGAGAGCAATAAAACAAATATCGCTTGCCGTGCGTGTGCCGACATTTCGGCTTTTCTGCTGAAGTTTTCGACTTAAAGCATCGAATTCATGAGCATGTGGACAAATTAAGACTCTTTCCATCTTCAGAGTCGTGTTTCAGTTGTAAAACAATGCGAGAATCACGATGTGAATAGAACGAGACAAATATTTTTACCGTTTTTGTTGTGAACAAACTCGGAAGCGATTTTGTCATTATCTGCTAACGAAATACAAAGCGTTGTTGCCGTTCCTTCTTTGTTGCCTATTTTTCGCTTGCGGTGCCGTATTCTGCGTACACTGCACGGCAGGCTAGCCGGGGAATTAATCGGAACTCCGACCTGGCACTGCGTGCACAGCTCCCTACTCCTACCTCCTCACTTCTCCTTAACGGAGACCTGTAACTGAGGGGTATGCAATTGTATCTCCTAAGTACAATGAAGTGCATCTCCTATATCATCTGTATCCAACAGAAGTACGTTTGATACACTTCAACTATCTTAATAAAAATGACTAAACGATTCGCCAGTGTTTTGCCAGTTTATTGTTATCGTTTATTCCAAGAACATGTGGGTGTGAAATATGATTGCACGGATGGGTGACAAAACGTCAAAAGTGAAAGAATTGGTTTCTTTTAAAAGGATTACTTGTTTCCGAAGTTTACTCTTTTCGACGTTTTGTGCCGAACCCGATCGCACAATGCACAGGTGTGCGACTCTGAAGCAATTGAGGCTGAACAAAAGCCATTATAACAGACCAACAGAAAGACTAAAATATTACATAAGATCAAAATCGTCTCATGCTTATCCAAACATTTCATTTTGATCCATTTTGATAATTTTTGTTGTTTATCTTCTACCATGACCTTTCGATGAAAAAGAAAATATCACATCTACGAACGGGTAAGTAAACTGATCGGTTTGTAGTGGGCGGCTTTCCCGTTAGCTGCCCGTTGTAAAAGAAACCGATTCAGCCAAACTTTGCCTCTGAAAGATAATACTTTACCCACAATTAAAGCGAAATTTATCGCACTTGAAGGCCCTGGCAAAGTTTCTTTGAAATCTTAGTAGAAGCTAGTAGGTACTTACATGTTGGGCGGCGCGTGGTAGCACCCGAAACAAAGCGAGCACACATACCCCTCAATCCCCCCCTATGAAAGCTATTGATTTATTTTTATAGCTTTAACAGATGGGGCTGCTCCTTGTTTTAAAGTTTTGATGCTGCCAGTCGTTCACAGACGGGCGTCAAGTTATGTTTACAAATGGTTGATTCTTGTTTCACCCACCACCACGACCGACGGACCGACTGGCTGCCCCGTTGCGTTGTTTCGTTGCTGGGTGAAAGTGCTTCGGTTTGGGGCATAGATCGCTCGTAGCTCGCATGAACAAATTCTTCCGAATTCGGTGAATCGTCTGTGTTATGACTCAATTTGCATGGGACCGACCCTTGTTATCGTAATTGATTTGCATTTATTCATGAATGATCGACGACCGTCTCGGAGCGGAATAGGTTATGTTTGAAATTCACGAATGTGTGATGGAAAAATGATACAAAGAGAGGATGTTTTAGTGTTTTTTGAATTGCCAAACATTTCTCCAAATAAGCTAAAGGTGCCTGCTATTCAAATGAATTTCACAAATAAAATATTTTTGCTTTTGATGCTTGCAACGCTCCTTTCCCCTAATATAAATCCACAGTAATGGCCACCACAACAAACATAATTGATTGCCTTCCATTATGACGCCTTTTCCCGGTTAATCTGCTGAGTCACGCACTGCCCAGGGACAGGAAAGAAAATCAATGGAAAAAATAATGCACTCCTAAAAGGGGCAACATAATTCATCCCTGGCTATGCGTGTACCACCGCACCGTTTTCCTGACTGTGCCTTGCTATCGCCCTCGTCAATCGCAAAATTCAGTCAGGAGAGGTACACGCGAGCTTTACTAAAATGTCCAAAATGACACTGGTGGTGGACAGGACGAGAAGCTACCATTCCGTTGGAAAATGGCGCTTTATATAAACGATTTGTATGTAGGTTTAGCTTCACGATATCATTTTAGCGACAAAACGCAGAAATCTACGTGGCTAACATCAACGTCTGTTTCTGATCAATAGGCGACGGCTTCATATCCTATCCAACGTTACATGGTGCGAACGTTTAGCGATAATTTCGAAAAAACTGGCTTTCTCAGTCTTGGACTTATCAAAACGATTCGCTTTGCTTTGCCC
Organism: Aedes albopictus; assembly: GCF_035046485.1. Lineage (NCBI taxonomy): Eukaryota > Metazoa > Arthropoda > Insecta > Diptera > Culicidae > Aedes > Aedes albopictus. Next base: position 231,736,000 of record NC_085138.1, on the reverse strand, counting down.
GACGTTTCGGCTTTTTTATTGGGCCTTTTTTCAAGAGAAAATTATACAATCCACCAGAGTTGGTTGATTGATTTGTCTTTATTTAAGAGGCTCATCCACCAGAGTTTCGGAAACGTGAGCTGGGAACAGCTTTTATCATGAAGGGCGACATGCAGAGGCGCATGATCGGTAGTAACCGATCGACGGAAGAATGTGCAGGTTGAGGGTCAAGGGCCGATTCTTCAACTGCAGCATAATAGACGTGGTGTCAAGCATAATAAACGTGCACAGCTCTCACTCACTGATGATGACAGATGCATTCTACGCACAATTCGAACGCGAGTACGACTGCTTCCCAAGCCACGACGTCAAGATCATCACAGATGGCTTAAACGCTCAGGTAGGCCAGGAGGAGGAATTCAGACCGATGATTGGAAAGTTCAGCGCCCAACAGCAGACGAATGAAAACGGCCTACGACTCATTGATTTCGCCGCCTCCAAAAATATGGCCATTCGTAGCACCTTTTTCAAACACAGCCTCCCTTATCGTTACACCTGGAAATCACCACAGCAGACGGAATCACAAATCGATCACGTTCAGATTGACGGACGGCACTTCTCCAACATTATCGACATCATGACCTATCTATCTGGTGATGGTCAAACTGCGCCCAAAACTTTCCGTCATCAATAATGTACGGTACCGGCGACCGCCACGGTACGACCTAGAGCGACAGAAACAACCGGATGTCGCCTCAGCATACGCGCAGAATGTCGAGGCCGCGTTGCTAGACGAGGGCGAGCTCGATGTGGCCCTTCTAGAGGACTACTGGAGAACAGTAAAAGTAGTCATTAACGACACAGCAGAGAGCACCATCGGGTACGTGGAAAGGAGTTGACGAAACGAATGGTTCGACTAGGTAAGTAGAGAGATTTTGGAAGAGAAAAAAGCAGCACGGGCGGTTATGTTGCAGCAAGAAACCCGGCAGAATGTAGAACGTTACAAACAGAAGCGGAAGCAGCAGACCCGTCTCTTTCGGGGGGAACGCGCCGCCAGGAAGAAGCGGAGTGTGAGGAAATAGAACTGCTGTGCCGTTCCCATGAAACACGGAAGATCTACGAAACGCTCAACGCATCCCGCAAAGGCTTCGTACCGTAATCCGAGATATGCTGGGGTAAGGACGGAAGCCTCTTGACGGATGGGCGTGAGGTGATCGAAAGGTGGAAGCAGCACTTTCATTGGCGTAGCAAGCTTTTTCTTTTTTCTCGCTCACTCTCCTAAACAAACACGAGAAAGAGAAGGATGAAGGAGGGGACACAGGCCTCCTCTCGCATCCCGCTCTTTCTCGCGTTTGTTTAGGAGAGTGAGTAAGAAAAAAAGAAAATGCTAGCTACGCCAATGAGCACTTCGATGAGCACCTGAATGGCGTGGAAGACGTAGGCACGGGAGACCACGACAACGGAGAGAACGACTACGCCAACGCAGCAGAGGACGGAACTGAGCCAACTCCCACGCTGAGGGAAGTTAAGGATGCAGTTCATCAGCTAAAAATCAACAAACCAGCTGTTAAGGATGGTATCGCAGCTGAACTCATCAAGGTGGGCTCAGAAAAGTTGGCCACCTGTCTGCACCGATATATAGTCAGGATGTAGGAAACCAAACAGCTACCGGAGAAGTGGAAGGAAGGGGTAATTTGCTCCATTCTCAAGAAAGGCGGCCATTTGGAGCGTGAGAATTTCAGAGCGACGACAATTTTGAATACTGCCTACAAAGGGCTATCCCAGATCATCTTCCGTCGTTTGTCACCTAAAACGAATGAGATCGTGGGAAGTTATCAAGCCGACTTCATCGACGACCGGTCGACAATGGACCAGATCTTTACCGTATGGCAAATTCTTCAGAAATGCCGTGAATACCTGGTCCCATCCCAACGCATCACCTGTTTATTGACTTCAAAGCGGAAGTATCGACCGCGTAGAGCTGTGGAGACTCATGGATGAAAACGGCTTTCCTGGGAAGCTGATCATAGCAGAGATGGACGGTGTGCAAAACTGCGTAAGAGTTTCGGGCGAGCTATCCAGTTCGTTCGAATCTCGCCGGAGACTGCGCTTAGGGACACCTTATCGCTCTGGAAGATGTAAAGCGACGAGCCGGGCTCAACAGCCGGGGTACGATTTCCACAAAATCTGGTCAATTTGTTTGCTTTTCGGGCGACATGGTCATTATCGCCAGAACATTTGGAATTTATTTATTTATTTATTTATTTGTTATTAATCCATCTGACATAAGTCTTAATGAATGTTACTTATACTAATTTAAACATTATTTGGGTGCATTGAACGTTTGACGTGGCTTCTGAACAGCGTTGAAGACATTCCAAATTCGAACAAATAGGCTACATTATTAAAGGCACTTATACACTGAACGATGAAATTGTGTAGCCAGCATCCGTTCAAGACTTCGACGTTGAATTCTGTTGGGAGCGTTCAGAGATAGCCTTGCGAGAAGATTCGGACAGTCTATTTCACCATTTAATATGTTCGCAGCGGTAACAGCTTGTTGAACGATCCGGCGTTGCTCAAGTGTTTCAATTCCGAGTAAGCAACACCTGTCAACGTATGGTGGCAGATTGGTACGGTCCCTCCAAGGAAGTCGTCGTAGGGCATAGCGCACAAACCGCTTTTGAATTCGTTCCAACCTGTCCACCCAGCTTGCTTGATATGGACACCATACAACGGATGACGTTTCCAAAATAGACCGAACAAGCGACGTGTAGAGTGTTTTTAGGCACCGGATGTCATCAAAATCTTTGGTTGTTCGCATAATGAACCCCAGCTGTCGATTTGCCCGATCGATGATTTCCGAGCGATGCTCATTAAAGGAAAGTCTAGAATCGAGCAGTACACCCAAGTCTTTTACTTGACTAACACGCTGAATAGATGTGTCGCCAATTTTGTAATCCATGCGAATCGGAGCAGTACATCGATGGAAGGTTATCACGAAGCATTTGTTGATGCTGAGCGTCATGCGATTGACTTCACACCAACGTGCGAAGGCGTTTAGTAGTTCTTGCAATCGTTCACAGTCGGCTAGACTTTCAACGACAACATATACATATCTTGAGATCGTCAGCGTAAATCAGTCTGCATCCAACGCCCAGTAAAGCAGCGACATCGTTGAAGTAAAGTGCGAAGAGAAGCGGCCCAAGATTACTCCCTTGTGGTACGCCCGAGGAATTAGTAAACCAGGTAGAAGTGTACGATCCGATCCTGACGCAAAGCTTTCTGCCGCAAAGGTATGACTCCAGCCACTTTACCATGTCGTCCGACGCACCCAGCTTCGCCAACTTGCATAATAAAATACGATGGTCGATTTTGTCGAAAGCTGCCTTCAAATCGGTGTAGATTGCGTCAACTTGTTTTCCATTTTCTAGCTGGTTGATGCAGGTTGAGGTGAAGCAAAGAAGATTAGTCGTAACTGACCTGCCAGGATAAAACCCATGCTGGGCAGTGGAAATTGTCGTCTTTGTCCGCGCAAAAAGGTAGTTGTTGATTATCGTCTCGAATAGCTTGGAACCAGCACACAATGATGTAATACCCCTGTAGTTCCGAACATCACTTTTGTTACCATTTTTGTAGATTGGAAACATGAAGGATTTTTTCCACTGCGCAGGAAACTTCTTCTTCTGCAGCGACAGGTTGAAGATGTAACACAAAGGTATTGCGAGTGCTTCAATGCATTTCTTGAAGACGATGGCAGGAATCCCATCAGGCCCAGGCGTTATAGACGGTTTCATCTTCTTCGCAGCATGCCGTAGCTCAGCTTCAGTCACAATTGGTATACCAATGTCGCAGAGATCTTCAGGCACAACGGAGGCAGCACGCATTGCATCATCACTGGTTGCGCACTCGACATTGAAGACGCTGGAAAAATGCTTTGCTAACAGTTCGCATTTATCAGAGGCAGTTGATGCCACTTCACCGACTAAAGTAACCGTGGCAGGAACACCGTCATTTTGCTTGCGCTTGGAATTGATGAAATTCCAGAAACGTTTAGGATGTCGACGGAGACTTTTCTGCGTTTTGTCGACATATCGCACGTATAAATACTTGTTTAGCGATTTGTACGCATCACTTGCAGCTTGAAACCGGCGTTTGTGCAATGTAGTTCGAAGGCGGCGATAGTGACGCTGGCATGCATTCTTCTCGCGCTTTAGCGATCGGAGTTGACCGTTCCCCCAGGGTGGCTTTGCGGGTAGGCGCTTTTTCGGAACGTTCGAAGAGAGCCAGCTCGACACAATTTGTGAAAACCTATGCACAGCGTCGTCCACATCAGAACATGCTAGGATACATGTCCAGTCTACCTGTTCCAGGAAGCCGTGTAGCGAGACGAAATCGATGCATTTGAAATCTAATTGGGGACAGTCTTCGTGATCGTATAAAGGCTCAATGTCGGTAATGATGAGCGCAATATCCAATGGAGGGTGGGGGCGATCGATATTCACCAGAGAGACAGCAGCTTCAGTGACAACGCAAGAGTCGACGTTGGCGAACACCAAATCTAGGGTGTTGCTCCAGGGATTCATCACGCGGCTATACTGCTTCAGATTCATCGACGCCATGTTGTCTAGTAGGTAGGCGCTAGCTGACCCCACGCTGCTGGGATCCGCGATAACATGGTTTTGCTCAGTCGGTTGCCAAACAAGATTAGCTTGGTTGAAATCTCCACAAACGATTATCGAATCACCGTCACTGGCACAATCGAGGCTATCACTGATAGCATTGGCGAAATATTGAACGAACGGGGCATTGGAGCGCAGTTCTGGAGGAATGTATCCAGCACAGACAAACCAGGACGAATCTGCTGCTCGGATACGAGCCAAAACGAGCTCTAGATCTTCCGCGATACATATAACTGGCGATGAGAGGAGTTTGCGATGTGCGGCAACCAGGACGCCACCTCCAGACTTTTTGTTGCTGTTCGTTGTGTCACGATCATTCCGGTAAACCACGTAGTTTTCGCCAAATAATTGTGCCGACGTCACAGTTTCGTCGAGATTCGTTTCCACCAGAACGATGATTTCATACTCGCATTCGTTTACGGCTAAAAATAGTTCGTCGACCTTCGTCCGTAATCCTCTAACGTTTTGAAAATATACATGCATCTCACGAATGGACTGCGAGGGCTGAAACGATTTAGCGGGAAGTGATTCGGTTCCGAGATCTTCGATGAGCAAGTACTCGCCTCTGACGGAGGTGCACGCACCTCCGCCTTCCTCCAGATGACGCGTTATTCCAGGACCACATGTTGAATTCTCTCTCCGAACGCCATAATCTACGTCGTTGTTTCCGTCCGCTGATAAGACACTACCAGATATCCCATCATCATCGATCAGCTGCAACGGGCAGTAATTTGGTGCGGGATCGTCAAGTGTTAAAATAAAATACTCGCCTCTGGTGGAGACCGGTTGGTCTCCACCGTCCACCAAAAAACGTCCTAAGGTTGATTGAGTACCATGGGGCTGTCGAAAGGGATGTCAACAGCAACCCTTCTCGGACGACGCATAGGTAGATCTTCGAACTCCCTGAATAGAAGTCCAGTCGGCCAGGTTGAAGCGTTCAAAGCTAGCTCGCGAAGGTCAGGGCTCAAACCGATTTTGAACGAGACGAAAGTCAGCTTTGTGATGTCAGCATCCTTTCCAACCAGACGGACAACGTCAACAGGGTCGGATACATCCATACAACGAGCCACAATTTTCTGCACATCTTCAATCTTGATCAGTGGTTGAAATCCTGATAGGTAGAGCCAGAATTTCGGGGGTTGCGGGGGAGGAACAATAAACGGAACAGAAAGATCCGATAGCTCGATTGAACTTGTTCCACGTTCAGTGGCAGCCTGCACCGCCTGACCGTTGTTCCCACGACGTCGTTTAACACCAGGTTTTGGCCAATTGGGTGTGCTCACCGATCTAGCTGGCTGGCGCTCGTTAACGATGTTCTCAACTTGCTTGCTCAGAAACTCAACCACGCGAGCAAGTTTCTGCACTTGATTGCAAAGCAAATTCAAGTCAACGGGTGACGATGACGGAGTACCCAGTGACTCCTTGAGGAACGAGCAAACGCTACGACCGTTTAGCGTATCCCTGCATTTGAGGCAGATGAACATTGCCTTCCCATTCGCAAAAAGGTCTTTAGTGGCGCGTGTGTTAAAACCGCAACATTGCTGGCTGATATGGAAGTATGCATCGCAAAACCCGCAACGGACTGGTTCAAGTTCATTGATGACCAAGCTGCATTCTCCGCAATGTTTTTTCTCCATTTCTGTTTATACACTCTTTTTCGGTGATAGTATCCAACGAAGTAGTTGAAGAGGTATGTGGCTGGTGCTGACGGTCGCGGCGAATCAAAGACAGCAGGCCGAGGAATTGTATGCAGAAATCACTTGCAGGGAATCAACACTATACAGCAGTGATGCCAGATGGTGGCAGAACTGTACACCCGCCTGAAACGCGAAGCAGCAAAGGTCGGACTGGTCCAAAACAAAGTAAATGCTGGCAGGCGGAACTGGGTCCGTCAAGGTAGTAATGTGACGATAGACGCAAATACCTTCTAGGTGGTGGAGGAATTCGTCTACATCTGATTCTTATTGACGGCTGACAATAATGCTAGTCGTGAAATACGAAGGCGCATCATCAGTGCAAGTCACCCAGACAAATCAGTTCAATAAGATGATAAAATGGGGGCCATTTGAGTGCATGCCTCCATTTAGGCGCAAGTAAAATGCACGTATATCGCCTCCACTTTAACATCCTCTGCAACATCTTATACAATCACTGGTTGACTGGGCGAGCCTACTACGGGCTCCAGGAGAAGCTGCGTTCTAAAAAGATTCACACACGCAGCACGATCTTCGGCGGTGTGCCAGGAGTATGGTGTGTGGCGGCGAAGGATGAACCACGAGCTCGCTGCACTTTATGGCGAACCCAACATCCTGGAAGTGGCTAAAGCTGGACGGATACGGTGGCCAGGGACAACAACCCTGCAAAGTTGGTGTTTGCTAACCATCCGGTTGGTACAAAAAAGCGTGGAGCGCAGAGAGCACGATGGGCGGACCAGGTGGAGCGTGATCTGGCGAGCTTTGGGCGTGACCGATGTTCGAGAGCTGCAGCTGCAAATAGAGTATTATAGCGGTAAATTGTTGATTCAGTGTTATCATGAATTTGATGTTGAACTAAATAAATGAAATGAACTAAAGAATGAAATAAATTGGTGTCATAACAGCTTTGTCTATATAACATCGTAAATAGCAAAAAACAAAATACGGTTTATCAAAATCAAAAGGCCACCGGCTAACTATTCGCTGAACTTTTTGAACCTTGTTGCAAACAAGTCTTTCATCATATGTCAAGTTCTGCCATCACTTAATGATGTACAAATGCCATCAGACAAGCATTGTAGAACGAGCCTTAGTTAAATCACTCAGCTGAGGTGCATCTGTGGCCAAGTGCACAAATATAGAAAACGCAAGATCCAAAATAGACTCCCTTTCCCGCACCACCACCGTAGAGCATCTTCTCGTTACCACTCACTCAGAGCCTGGCTAACGAACAGTTCGTTGAGATTTGATTAGCCATGCTTCGGTAAGATCGTTGCGGCTAGTTATTCGTTTTTCACGCCGCAGTTTAATTTTCAAAACAGTTGAGTGTGGGTTATTCGATTCGGTTATTTAGTTTAGTTTAGTTTGTTGTTTCACTTCACACCCGATTGTGGACGGTCTACGCAACAGTCGGTGGGCCGGCAGCAGCAGCAGCAGCAGCAGCAGTGAGAAATCCGCACGTCGGTCGTGGTTTAGCACCAAGTTGGCAAATAAAACAACAGTCGAAACAACAACTTTTACACTGCAGGCAGGCAAAGTTCTCCGTGGGAGCAGCAAAAATACATCACTCAGATGTGCATTCTCCTTTCGGTTGCCGGTGTTGTCGGGGAAAGAGTCATCTGAAGCCCCGGAGAGTATACTCCAGGTTCAAACATACATAAATAACCAACAACGGACACTGTGCAGGATTCAATTTTGTTGCTTGTTTTACCGAGCTGGAAAATTACAGCGAAATGGAGAATGCAAAAAAGAGTCAATTTTGTAGCGTTCCACATGTGATGCAACGAACATGGAAATACATACTAACCAAACTCGAGCCATTTATCTTTCGTCAACTTTGTTCAGCTGAATGTTTAATACAGATAGTTTCGTTTTGTTTGTGGCAAAATGTTGGTATATTTTCTATCATAGTAAAGGCTAGGAAACCTGGAATAAAATAAACCCCATTTAGGCCCTTATCTTCTTCCTAGAAATTCTTATCTTTATCTCCACGTGAGACCGCTCGCTCGCTATGCTTTTGCGAACGGGAGCGTCTTTATTCTAGGTCAGCTTCGGTTGATTTGGGAAACCGAACAGCTATCGAAGGAGGGGAAGGAAGGAGCCCCATTCACAAGAATGGCAACCATTTGGAATGTGAAAACTTCAGAGCGATCACCATTTTCAACGCCGCCTACAAGATGCTATCCCAGATTATCTTCCGTCGTCTGTAACTTTAAACGAATGGATTCATCAACTTCTTGTCGGTATACGACAGTATCGACCGCACAGAGCTATATGGACAATCATGGACGAAAACGGCTTTCCTGGGAAACTAACCAAACTGATCAAAACAACGATTGATGGCGTGCAAACTACATTGGGATCTCGCCTGGGGCTGTGATAAAATAAGGAATCTCATGCCTACTCTTCATTATTACCCTGTGAGGTGTTATGCGACGAATTTAGCTAAACAGTCGGGTTACGATTTTCACATAATGCGGTCAATTTGTGTGTTCTGAGGACAACATGTTCATTATCGCCAGAACATATGAAACTGCTGCAGAACTGAACAGTGTATAAATTCGACTAAGACGTGTAGTAGCAAAGATCGGTAAATGCGTCAAAAACAAATACCTTATGCTACGCAGTACCTAGCACGACATAAGCACGCATAATTAGATGGTCCGGGCCTATTGCTATTAGGGGCTCAAAAAAAAAAAAAAAACTGCGGTCAAGAAAATCTCACTCTGCACCAAATGTACCACGTACAAAAAACTC